>NW_011889675.1:440617-479611 GCF_000151845.1 Pteropus vampyrus
GGTCATGGGTGTCAAATATGTGGTGACAGAAAGAAATCCAACTATGGAAAGTGAACACACATTGTAAATATGTATATATGCCTTAATGTTAAGAAGAGATGAAATACTGCCATTTTATTTCTTTTTTTAATTTATTTTTTATTTTATTTTTATAAGTTTATTGGGGTAACATTGGTTAATACAATTATATAATTTTCAAGTGTACATTATAATTTGACATCTATATATTCTATTGTGTAATTACCACCCAGAGTCCAGTTTCTTTCAGCTATCACATATTTGATCCCTTTACCCATTTTACCCTCCCCCAAATCCCCTATATTTGACCCCCTTCACCCTGTCTACCTCTTCCCTCCTCCTCACCCCCACCCTTTGGTATGTTGCTGTATTAGGTTCATTAATATCTTATTTAGGATTTTTGCATCTGTGTTTATGGTAAATATTGGTCTGTATTTTTCTTTCTTTGTGTTATCTTTACCAGGTTTTGGTATCGGGGTAATATTGGCCTCATAGAATGAGTTGGGAAGTATTGACTCTTCTTTGATTTTTTGGAAGTGTTTGAGGAGAATTAGTATTAAATCTTCTTTGAATATTTGGTAGAATTCACTGGTGAAGCCTACTGGTCCTGGACTTTTATTTTTTGGTAGGTTTTTGATGATTGCTTCAATTTCCATACTGCTGATCGGTCTATTTAGATTTTCCAAATCTTCTTGATTCAATCTAGGAAGATTGTATTTTTCTAAGTACTGACTCATTTCTTCTATGTTATTAAATTTGTTTTTACATACTTTTTCATAGTATTCTTGCACGATCCTTTGTATTTCTGCAACGTCAGTCATAATTTCACCTGTGATTTTCTTTATTTATGTCCTTACTCTTTTTAGTTTAGTGAGTCTAGTAGGAGGTTTGTCAATTTTATTAACCTTCTCAAAGAACCAGCTCCTTGTTATATTTAATTTTTCTATTTTTTTTTGTTTTTAATTTCATTTATTTCTGCTCTAATTTTGATTATTTCTTTCCTCCTGCTGACTTTAAGACTCATTTGTTCTTCCTTTTCTACTTTTTTAAGATGAAGCGTTAGGTCGTTTATTTGGGCTCCTTCTTGTTTTTGGATATAGGCCTGTAATGATATGAACTTTCCTCTTATGATCGCTTTTACCGTGTCCCAGATGTTTTGATATGTTGTCACTATCATTTGTTTCTTCGTATCTCTTGAATTCCCTTTTTATTTCTTCCCTGATCCAGTTATTCTTCAGTAGCATGTCATTTAATAATGTATTTGTGATTCTTCCTGATTTCTTTTTGCAGTTGATCTCTAGTTTCAAAGCATTATGGTAAGAAAATATGGTTGGAATGATTTTCTCTTATATTTATAGAGGCTATCTCTGTCTCCCAGTATGTTGTTGATTCTTGTGCCTGTTCTATGTGCATTAGAGAAGACTATATAAGCAGCTGTTTTGAGATGGAAGGCTCTTTAAATGTCAATTATGCCCAGTTGTTCTGGACATAATGTGTCATTTAATGGTTTATCTCTTTATTGATTTTCTGTTTTGATGATCTGTCCATATCCGACAGTGAGGTATTTAGGTCCCCTACTAGCATAGTGTTTTGGTCTGTTTTTCCCTTTAGTTCTGTTAGTAATTGCTTTACATATTTTGGGGCTTCCCATTTGGGAGCATAGATATTAATAAGTATTATGTCTTCTTGGTGTATAATTCCCTGCATCATTATGAAGTGTCCCTCAGCATCTTTCTTTATCTTTTTTATTTTGAAGTCTATTTCGTCTGATGTTAGCACTGCTACTCCCACTTTTCTCTGAATACCATTTGCTTGAAGTATCATTTTCCCACCCTTTCACTTTGAGTCTATATTTGTCTTTGGAGCTGAAACGTGTCTCCTTGAGGCAGCATATGGTTGGGTTTTGTTTTTTGATCTATTCTGCAACTCTGTGCCTTTTTATTGGTGAGTTCAGTCTATTTCCATTTAGGGTGATTATTGAAACATGAGGTCTTCTTACAGCCATTTTATCTTTTATTTTCTGGTAGCTCGGTGTTTCCATTGCTTCCTTGTCCTTATGCTTCTGTTTTCTTTATTTTGGTTGGATTTTGTGGGTTTTCCCTCTGGTTTTTCTTGTGTTATGTTATATACTTCAGTTCTGAATCTTTGATGTGTGGTTACCACATGAATGTGAAAAGTATAGTTATATATATATATACAGTCTTCCATTTTCTTCTTATGTGTGCCTTATCTCCTTTCCCCTTTGGGAATTTGGATCTCGGAATCCTCCCCTTTTCAGTCATTGTTATCTCAATTTGTCCCTATATATGCTGAATATTCATTACTATCTTGCTATAGCAATTCTCTTTTTATTATTTAAGCTTATAATGCCCCGTTCTTAGTAAGGATTGCATTCCTCTGCTTCTATTTGCCTGATAGTCACTGTACTCCTAATTATGTAATTTTTGTTTTGTTTTGTTATTTTGTTTTAGATGAGCTGACACCTTTCAGTACTTCTTGTAGTACAGGTCTCACAGTGGAGAATTCCCTCCATTTTTGTATGTCTTGAAAGATCTTAATTTCTCCTTAATATTTAAAAGAGAGCTTAGCTGGATACATTATTCTAGGCTGGTAGTTCTTTTCACTTGATGGTTTAAATATTTGATTCCGTTCCTTTCTGGCTTGTATGGTTTTCACTGAGAAGTCTGATGATAATCTAATGAGTTTTCCTTTATATGTTACCATCTTTTTTTCCCTGGCTGCCTTAAGAATTCTGTCTTTATCATTGATTTTTTGATAACTTTAATACGATGTGTCTTGGCGAAGGCCTTTTTGGGTTGAGATAATTGGGTATTCTGTTAAGTTCTTGAATTCCAAGCTGCAGTTCATTTCTTAGATTTGGGAAATTATTGTCCACTATTTGTCCGAAAATGCTTTCTAGCCCCTGTTTCTTTTCCTCACCTTCTGTAATGCCCATTATTCCTATGTTTCCTCTCCTGTGTGTATCAGCTATTTCTTGTTTTTCTCTTTCATCATATTTTATTCTTTGGTTTCTCTCTTCTTCCTTCTGATTTATTTCTAGATTTCTGTCTTCGATATCACCGATCCTTTCCTCCATTTGTTCATTTCTTTTCTCCAAGGTTGCTATTTCATTTTTCAACTCTTGCAGTGTGTGTTCTTCATCTCGGGAAGTTCCGTTTGGTTCTTTTTGAGGGCTTTGTCTGAAATTAGTACCGCTACTCCCACTTTCTCTGAATGCCATTTCCTTGAAATAACATTTTCCACCCTCTCACTTTGAGTCTATATTTGTCTTTGGAGCTGAGATGTGTCTCCTGGAGGCCGCATATAGTGTGGTTTAGTTTTTTGATCCATTCTGCTACTCTGTGCCTTTTTATTGGTGAGTTCAGTCCATTTACATTTAGGGTGATTATTGAAATATGAGGCTTCTTATAGCCATTTTATTTTTTTGCTTTCTGGTAGTTCGGTGTTTCCATTGCTTCCTTGTCCTTGTGTTTCTGTTTTCTTTATTTTGGTTGTTTTTTGTGGATTTTGCCTCTGATCCTTCTTGTTTTATGTTATATACTTCAGTTCTGAATCTTTGGTGTGTGGTTACCATTATGAATATGTAAAGAATAATTATATACATATATACATACAGTCATCCATTTTCTTCTGCATGTTGCTCATCTCCTTTCTCCTTTGTGAATTGGGATCTTGGAATCCTCCCCTTTTCCATCATTGTTAAC
Source organism: Pteropus vampyrus (assembly GCF_000151845.1). NCBI lineage: Eukaryota > Metazoa > Chordata > Mammalia > Chiroptera > Pteropodidae > Pteropus > Pteropus vampyrus. The sequence continues at coordinate 444,361 of NW_011889675.1, forward strand.
TCAATTTGTCTCTATTTATGTTGAACATTCATTTTTATCTTGCTATAGTAATTCTCTTCTTATTATTTAAGCTTATAATGCCCTGTTATTACTAAGGGTTGGACTCTTCTGTCTCTATTTGCCTGATAATCACTTTACTCCTAATTACATATTTTTTTTTGTTTTGTTATTTTGTTTTAGATGAGCTGAAACCTTTTAGTATTTTCTATAGTGCAGGTGTCATAGTGGAGAATTCTCTCAACTTTTGTATGTCTGGAAAGGTCTTAACTTTTCCTTTATATTGAAAGGAGAACTTAGCTGGATACATTATTCTATGCCGGTAGTTCCTTTCACTTGATAGTTGAAATATTTTATTCCATTCCTTTCTGGCTTGTATGGTTTGGGCTGAGAAGTCTGATGATAATCTATTGGATTTTTCTTTATATGTTACCCTGGCTGCCTTGAGAATTCTGTCTTTGTCATTCATTTTTGATAATTTTAATACAATGTGTCTTGGTGAAAGCCTTTTTGGGTTGAGATAATTGGATATTCTGTTGACTTTTTGAATTCCAAGCTGCAGCTCATTCCTAGATTTGGGAAATTCTTGTCCACTATGTGTCTGAAAATGCTTTCTAGCCCCTGTTCCTTTTCCTCACCTTCCGTAATGCCCATTGTTCTTATGTTTCTTCTCCAGTGTGTATCAGCTATTTCTTGTATTTCTCTTTCATTATATTTTTCTTTCATTATATTTTATTCTTCGGTTTCTCTCTTCTTCCTTCTGATTTATTTCTAGATTTCTGTCTTTGATATCACCAATCCTTTCCTCCATTTGTTCATCTCTATTTTCCAAGCTTGCTATTTCATAATTCAACTCTTGCTGTGTGTTCTTCATCTCTAGAAGCTCTATTTGGTTTCTTTTGAGGGTTTCAATCTCCTTGCTAGGTAACTCATTCTCCTCATCTAGTTGCTTTTTCAATTTCTGAAATTGTTGATATGATTTGTTTTGGATCTTATTTAATTTTTTCAAAAGTATCATTCTGAATTCTCTGTCATTTAAGTTGCATATTTCTATGTCTGTCAACTTATTTTCTGGAGATTTTTCTCTTTCTTTTTAGATGGCTTGTCACCATGGTTGTTCATTGTGTTTAATGGACTGTTCCTCCCCCTGGGCATTAATGGAAATGCATTCTGCTGTTTTTCCAGAAAGAATATTATATAAAGGTCTCTGTTTAGCCTGTTGCAAAGAAGGTGCTTTTCTTTTGGCTTCCAGTAGGTGACGTCTAAGTCTCTTAGATCCCTGCTTTATATAAAGCCTAAATGTCTTTTTTATTTTCTTGTAGATATTTAATCATCTTTGTTACTCTCAGTTTCAGTCCCTGTCATTGTTAGCAACAGTTTCAATAGCATTGGCTCTGATTCCCCTGGGGCTCCGCATGAATCGGTCTTGTAGTATATGAGGCGAGTGTCCCTTTGTGTTAGGAGTTGGGGGCTGCGGCTCAGCTTCAGTTTTGCAACCAGGACCGGTAAAAATCAACTATTGTTTTTCTGCGGTTCCGTCCAGCTTCTCTGCTTTCTGCCCTGATGACTGGGCCCTGCTGCTGCATGCTTGAAGTTGGAGCACTTCCAGGCAGGCTGATCAGGGTAGTCGCCGCACCTTCTCCCTTCCCCCTCCTCCTGCAGGGAGCTCCAACAGCTGCAAGAGGCAACTTCTTTATTTCTCTCAGACCACTGCCCAACACCCGGGGTTCTGACCTGTGGTAGCTCTTATGCGCAGATCCCATGCTCAGACGTGCTTGTGTGCCGTTTGGGTGTTTGTTGAGTTTTAGATGTTTAGCTTATTGGTGTTTCAGCGGGAGAGATCTGAGGATGTCTCTCACTCTACCATGTTTCCTTGGAAATCCAATAATCCCAAAATTTATGTGGAAGCCTAAGGATCCAAAAGAGCAACGGAAATTTTGGGAAAGGAGAACAATGTTGATGGTACCACGTTACCTCATCTCAAACTATACTACAAGGCTATGGTCATCAAAGCAGCATGATACTGGCATAAAAACAGATACATAGATCAATGGAACAGAATAACAAGTCCAGAAATAAACCTATGGCTATATGGTCAATTAATCTATAACAAAGGAGGCAAGAATAAACAATGGGTAAAGACAGTCTCTTCAATAAATGGTGTTGGAAAGACTGGACAGAATCATGCAAAAAAAAAAAAAAAAGAGAGAGAGAATGAGACTAGACCACCTTCTTACACCATACACAGGAATAAACCCAAAACGGATTAAAGACATAAAGGTAAGACCCTAAAACCATAGAACTTCTATAAGAAATATATGCAGTAAATTCTCTGATATTGCTACTAGTAATTTTTTTTGTGATATTTCTCCTTAGGCAAGGTAAACAAGAAAAAATAAACAAATAAGGGTACATCAAATGAAAAAATTTTTGCACGACAAAGGAAACCATCAACAAAACCAAAATCTACCTACTGAATGGGAGAAGATATTTGTCTACAATACATCTGAAAAATAGTTAACTTCCAAAATTTATAAAGAACTCATACAACTCAAAAACAAATGAAACAATTAAATTTAAAAAATGGACAGAAGACCTGAATAGCTATTTCTCTAAGGAGGACATACAGATGGACAATAGATGTATGAAAAGATGATATCTCATTGTGGTTTTAATTAGCATTTCTCTAATGATTAGAGAATCATTAGAGAAATGCTAATTAAAACCACAATGAGATATCATCTCACACTTGTCAGTTTTGCTGTCATCAATAAAAAAAAACTGACAAATGTTGGTGAGGGTATGGTAAAAAGGGAACCCTCATATACTGCTTGTGAAATTGCAAATTGGTGTAGCCACTATGGAAAACAGTTTGGTGGTTACTCAAAAAATTAAAAATAGAACTACTTTTTGACCCAGTATTTATCCAAAGAATACCAAAACACTAGTTCATAAAGGTCTGTGCACTCCTATGTTCATGGAAGCGCTATTCACAATAGCCAAGATATGGAAGCAACCTAAGTGGACATCAATAGATGATTAAGGAAGTTATGGTACATCTATACACTCAGCCATTAAAAATGAAATCTTAGCATTTGGAATGACATGGATGTACCTAGAGGATATTATGCTGAGTGAAATGTCAAACAGATAAAGTATAAATATGATATGATTTCACTTACATACAGAATCTAAGGAACAAAAGGAACAAATTAAATGGAAACATTCACGGATACAGAACAAACTGGTGTTTGCCAGAGGAGAAGGAAGTTTCAGGGCTGAGTGAAAAAGGTGAAGGGATGAAAAGGAACAAATTAGTAATTACAAAACAGTCACAGGGCTTTAGAGTATACCATAGAGTATGTAATCAATATTATTGTAATGGTTGTGTGTAGTGTCAAATGGGTACTAGTGTAATCGGGGTGTTCTCTTCATAAATTATATAAATTATATAAATGTCTAACCATGGTACTATATACCTGAAACTAATATAAAAAAAATTAAAATGTATAGTTCATCCAACTTTTTAGGCATTCTTTACCGGGAGGTGTTTCTCTACACACCTTATTGCCAGAAACAGAAATTGTTCTCTTAGCTAATAATATTCTCCCTGGGTAGTCTATCCTCTATTTAGACTATTTAGACTATATTCTCTCTCTGGGTAACTCTCAAATCCATGTTCCTGCCTTTTCTCTGGGCTTCAGATACGACTAACAACTGCCTGCTCTATATCCACATATGAATCACCTAATTTATGCTTGCCCCTCCAATTTACTTTTTGTCCTGTGTCATCTGTTTTAGTCAGGGGTGCAATAAACTACCTAATCAATCAGGATAGAAATGTTGGTATACTCTTGAAATTATCTGTTTTCCTGATACTCAGTTCAGTTACTGATTCTGGTGATTTCCAGCTGAGTTTTGGGGTAGTTGCTTCTACTCAATTCCCCTTGAAAACACCCAGGTTCAGGATCTTATCCATCCCTCACCTAGATAATATCTCTAGTCACACAACTGTTCTTTAGCCTCTAATCTATCTGATATCCATTCTATTATTGAAGCTGCCACTATAACTCTTTTCAAATCATACATCTGATCACATCATTGACTGTGCAAAAACCATATTGACTTTCCATTGCTTATTATGGAAAGAATAAAGTCCTGACTTCTTAACTTGGTGTTTAATGCACATGACATTGGGATGCCAATCTTTATAGTTTTAACTGTGGCCCCCTTACTCTATGATGCATATAATGTTCCAGTTACACTATACTTGGCATTTTGATTTAACTCCTTTACCTGAAATACTCTTTTCCTCATCTTCACCTATCAAAATCCTACTTTTCATTTAAGGCCCAGTTCTATTTTTGCCCCCTGAATACCATCTTCTCAGAAACTAATTGCTCCTGAATGTGTACTCCCAAAGCAGTTTGCTTATATCTTTTGTAGCACTTGTCTTATTGTGCCTTTTATTAGAGACTATTATGTGTATTTCTTCTTCATACCAGACACTATGTGCTTGTAGGCACTAGAGCAGAGTGGTTACACATTCTTGCTTTGGAGTCAAATAAATCAGACTCAAACCTTGATCCCATCATTACCTGTGTGACTTCGGCTTAACTCTCTTGAGTCTCAGTTTCTTCATCTATGAAAAGGGTGGCATAGAGTACCTATATAATAAATACTGGCAATTATTATGGAAGGCATATACTACAGTTTGTTCATCTTTTTATCTCTCCAACACTTCCTCTAGCCTCTCCTTTTCCCTTCTCCCCACTTCCTTTCCAAGGCTTAGCCCAGTACCTTGCACAGACTATATATTCAATAAATTCTTTTTGACTGAATGCTGAAAACATCACACGGTTTTTATATAAAACATTTAATTCAGCCCAAGTAGAAACAGTTGACACTTGTATGGGACACCAACAGATGAATGCTTATGGGCTGTCCCAGCAAGAGATGTCAATGGAACATCCTGTCTGAGCACCAAAAAGCAGCCCTTTTCAGTATCGTCTGAATGAACAGGATTTACTAGAAGTGGTGAGAGAGGGAAGGTTTCACATCCTAGGGAAGTGTTTGGAACTTAATAAGAAGCGTAGGCTGAGAAAATGACCCCATTTTTTGAAAACCAAATGCAGCTATTGAATATAAGGCTTACACACAGTCTAGGCCATATGTGAGCAATAGGGGCCAGAGATTTGCAAAATCTTTTTCCTGGCCTGTGGCGAGTTTTGAATCATACCCACTCAGCATTTTACTCTTTATAGACACAGCACATTTTTTCTCTAAATCCTCACTCTCAGCTCGCTTACTAACCAACATTCTGGATAAAACCAATGAAACCAAATTAATTTGAGAGTATATATGACTTTGACCCTCCCCCTGTTTCTTGTTTTAGCACCAAAAATGTTTATACTATTAATTTACATTTCTTAAAACTACTAATATTCCAAAATGATCACTGTTTACTTGGATTCCGTATTTTTTCTGTTCTATGTTAAAGAAACACCATAATTTATGATATACCTGTTCTCATATTATCAGTAAGATTCCCTTTAAAAAGGTTCAAGTTTTGTTTTTTTAAATCTTTCTTAATTATATCTTGCATAGATGCAAATCCATCAAAATGCTCAAATGATGCTATATGTATTTCCAATTTTATGTTTTATGAATTTAAGAATGATTTAAACTTTTGGTGCTTTAAGCTGTTTTAGGAATGTTGAGCTTTATCATTCAGAGATGATAAAAGTGGAATTTTCCTTTAATTTAATAGCACAGACAATGCAGTAGTATTCATGAGATCTGATTATTGCTCTATGGTATAAGAGGAATGGAACAGCTTAATTACATGAGACACTTCATATGACTACTTTCCCACTCCCAGCCCCAATGCACCCCCCACACAAACACACACAGAATTTAATTAACCAACTTTGCTCTTGAAACCAAGGGTTATATACATGGATGACTGCTTGATCTTTAGTATATGTAATGCTTGACTCCTTGATTCCTGTCTCTTCTATTGGAAAAATCAATGGCCCAGGATACCGTCAATGTTATTCAGTTCTATCTCCTAGTTTTTCTTTCATAGTATCTGCCCCCTCCTCCCTAAAACTTATCTGCTCTCAGCTAGGTGCCAAGTAATCACTAACAAGGTTTTGGCTGATAAGATTTAAACCATGGGTTCCAAGTTGCGTGTGTGTGTGTGTGTGTGTGTGTGTGTGTGTGTGTGTGTGCATGTGTGAGACAGAGAGAGAGAGAGAGAGACAGAGATAGCCAGAGAAAGAGACAGAGAGAGAGAAACAGAGAGAGAAAAGGGAAGGAGACATAGAAGAAGGGAAATGAGAACCTAGAAAGGGAAAAATAATGGGGCATGGCTGAGGCAACATCTTAGAAATCTAGAAAATAAAGCCGGGATATTGTTTTCCGGCTAGGCATTCCTAGCCTAAGTTGTTGTCTATCTCAGTTAACAATAACTCCTTTAATGCCAGCCAGTTTTCAATACTTGAAGAAATGTTTTTCCATGGCAGGATTTCAAGCACCTTGACAAATGTTGAGGAAGGTAGTCTGGGGATGGCTTTATAAGGCAGAGTGACCATCACAGTACCGTCATCTGGAAGTTGTTAAGAATAATTTGTGGCTCCAATCACTACTTATACCTTACAGAATCTGAAAGGCAAAGAGTAGGAAACTGTTTCTTGCCGTATCTTATAATTCAGAAAATCAATATGAACTCAGTTTGCTTCAAGGAATGAATATCTTGGAGCCCTCCTTTTTCATCCCAGTTCTACTCACTCATATTATTGAAGAGGTAGAATGTGAGGTGAATACAAATCTAGTTTTAAACTCTCATATTGGCCACCTAGGAATAATTGGCCATACAAACTCCCCTGGAAAAGCAACTGAATCTTTTATATTGTGTTTGTGCCCCAACTTCATATCCAAGTCTAACCTTTTAATCACACTTGTGATGTATGTAAGACATTTGGTTGCTCCTCTCTTATATTCTCATGCGGTATCAATCCTCTTCCTCTACCTCTTGGCTCTCTCAACGCCAAGTGCGTAATTCTCCTGGGCCCAAAGTTCTTTTCGACTCAGTTATTCAGGTAATAACTCACTATTAAAGCACCTCTACTTCAGGTACTGGGCCTTCCCACAGTAATATTTTGTAATTTTCAATTCTCATCCTCATGTAGTCTTTATCTATGGGACAGACACACTTTAACAGTAAATAAGCATTTTTCAAATGGTTGAATCAAAGCCTATTAGTGAATCTTTAGGGTTCTCTCTATATAATATCATGTCATCTGCAAATCATGACAGTTTTACTTCTTCATTTCTAATTTAGGTAACTTTTATTTCTCTTTCTTGTCTGATTATTATAGTTAGGATGTCCAATGAAATGTTGAACAGAAGTGGTGAAAGTGGACATCCTTATCTTGTTCCTGATCTTAAGGAAAACATTTTTAGCCTTTCTCCATTGAGTATGATGTTAGCTGTAGCTTTGTCATAAATGGCCTTTATTATGTTGAGGTATGTTCCCTCTATTCCCACCTTGCTGAGAGTTTTTATCATAAATGGTTGCTGAATTTCGTCAAATGCTTTTTCTGTGTCTGTTGATATCATTATATAATTTTTATCTTTCAATTAGTTAATGTGATGTATCACATTAATTGATTTGAGAATATTGTACCAACTTTGCATCCCAGGAATAAACCCAACTTGATATGGTGTATGATATTTTTAATGTATTGCTGAATTCAGTTTGCTAATATTTTGTTGAGGATTTTTGCATCAATGTTCACAAAGTATATCGGCCTATAGTTTTCTTTTTTTGTAATGTCTTTACCTGATTTTCAAATCAAGGTAATGATGGCCTCATAAAAGGATTTAGGGAGCTTTCCTTCTTCTTGAATATTTTGGAAGAATTTGAGAAGAATAGGCATTAATTCTTTAAATGTTTGGTAAAATTCACCTATAAAGCCATACGGTCCAGGACTTTTGTTTTTTGAGAGGTTTTGATTATTGATTTGATTTTGTTGGTGGTAATCAGTCCAGATTTCCTGTTTCTTCTTGACTGAGCCTTGGGAGATTGTATGTTTCTAGAAATGTATCCATTTCTTCCAGATTGTCCAATTTGTTGGCATATAATTAGTTGCTCACAGTAATTTCTTATGCTCCTTTGTATTTCTGTGGAGTCCATAGATAATTTTTCATTTTCATTTCTGAGTTTTTGAATTTGAATCCTCTCTCTGTTTTTGATGAGTCTAGTTAAAGATTTATTAATTTTATTTATTCTTTCAAAGAACCACCTCTTGATTTCATTAATCTTTTGTACTCTTTTACTAGACTCTATGCTCTGATATTTATTATGTCCTTCCTTCTACTCATTTGGAGTTGTTCGCTATTGTTTTTCTAGTTCTTCTAAGTGTAAGGTAAGATTGTTTATTTGAGCTTTTTCTTGATTCTTGAGGTAGGCCTGTATTGCTATGAATTTCCCTCTTAAGACTGCTTTCACTGTGTCCCATAGATTTTGAGTCATTGTGTTTTCATTTTCACTTGTCTCTAGGTATCTTTTGATTTCTTCTTTGCTCTCATTGTTAACCTTTTCATTGTTTAGTACTGTTTCATTTAGCCTTAATCTGTTTGTGTACTTTCCAGTTTTTTTCTTGTAGTTGATTTCTAGTTTCATGCCACTGTGATCAGAGAAAACGGTTGATATGATTTCAATCTGCTTACATTTATTGATACTTGTTTTGTGGCCTAACATGTAGTATATCCTGGAAAATATTCCATGTGCACTTGAGAAAAATGTATATTCTGCTGCTTTGGGGTGAAATGCTCTGAAAAAAATCTTTTAAATTCATCTGGTTTAGTGTATCATTAAAGCCAGATCCCTTGTTAATTTTTTATCTGAATGATGTGTCCATTGTTATCAATGAAGTGTTAAAGTCCCCTATTACTGTTGATCCCTTCTTTTATGTCAGTCAAGAATTGTTATATGTATGTAGGTGCTGCTATGTTGGGTGCATACATGTTTACTAGGGTTATGTCCTCTTGATGTATTGATCCCTTTATTATTGTGTAATGTCCTTCTTTGTCTCTTAGTATAGCCTTTGTTTTAAAGCCTATATTTTCTGATATAAGTATTACTACCTAACTTTTATTTTTCATTTTCATTTGTGTCAAATATCTTTTTCCATCTCTTAATTTTAAGTCTGTATGTATCATTTGATCTGAATTGTATCTCTTATAGATAGCATATGCATGGGCCATGTTTTCTTATCTAATAGATTACACTATGATTTAAAAATTTTTTTTTTAATTTTTAAATTAAATTTCTTGGGGTAACATTGGTTAATACAATTATATAATTCTTAGGTGTACAATATAATTTGACATCAGTACATTCTATTGTGTGTTTACCACCCAAATCCTGTTTCCTTCAGGTACCATATATTTGATCCTCTTTATCCACTTCATCCTCTCCTGCCTCCTATATTTGAGCCTCTTCACCCCATCTACATCTCCCCTCCTTCACCACCTCCTACCCTCGTGTAACCACTAGTCGATAGACCATGTCCATGAGTCTGAATTTGTTTCTCCTGTTCATTTGTTGCTTTGGGGTTTATATCCAACATATAAGTGATATCATGTGAAATTCAACGTTTTCTGTCTGGCTGTTTCGCTTAGCATGATTATCTCGAGGTCCATCCATGTTGTGACAAATGGCAGTATTTCATCTCTTCTCATGGCTGAGTAACATTCCATTGTATATATGGACCACTGCTTCTTTAGCCAATTATCTATCACAGGACACTTCGGTTGCTTCCACGTCCTGGCCACTGTGAATAATGCTGCTATGAACATTGGTGTGCAAATATCTTTTTGGATATGGGTTTTCAAGACTTTGGGGTAAATACCCAGTAGAGAGATTGCTGGATCATATGGTAGACCAATTCTTAGTTTTCTGAGGAAACTCCATACTGTTTTCCATAATGACTGTACCAATTTGGAGTCCCGCCAGCAGTGTATGAGGGCTCTTTTACTCCGCATCCTCTCCAACATTTGTTATTACTTGTTCTGCTGATTATAGCTATTCTAAAACGTGTGAGATGGTATCTCATTGTGGTTTTGATTTCCATTTCTCTAATAGCTAACAATGCTGAGCATCTTTTTATATATTTGTTGGCCATTTGTATGTCCTCTAGGGAGAAGTTCCTCTGTCCATTTTGGGATTGGATCAATTGTTTTGTTTTGTTGTTGTTGTTGTTGTTGTTGTTCTTATTCAGTCATATGAGTTCTTTGTATATTTTGAACATTAGGCCCTTATTGGAGGTGTTGCTTGCAAATGTATTTTCCCATTCAGATGGCTGTCTCTTTACCTTGTCGACGGTTTCTTTTGCTGAGCAGAAAGTGTTTAGTTTGATGTAGTCCCATTCATTTTTTTAGCTTTTACTTCCTTTGCTTTTGAGGTCAAATTCATAAAATCCTCTTTAAGTCCAAGGTCCTTCGGTTTAGTTCCTATATTTTCTTCTACGCATTTTATTGTTTCAGGTCTTAAATTTAGGTCCTTAATCCATTGTGAGTTAATTTTGGTGTGTGGTGATAGACAACAGTCTAGTTTCATTCTTTTGCAAGTGGCTTACCAATATTCCCAGCACCATTTATTGAAGAGGCTTTCCTTTCTCCACTGTATGTTTTTGGCTTTTTTTGTCGAAAATTATTTGCCCATATAAATATGGGTTTACATCTGGATTCTCAATTCTGTTCCACTGGTCAGTGTGTCTGTTTTACTGCCAATACCACGCCGTTTTGATTACTGTCACATTGTAGTATAATTTGAATTCAGGCAGAGTGATGCCTCCAGCCTCATTCTTTTTTCTCAGGATGGCTTTGGCAAATCAGGGTCTTTTGTACTTCAATAGAAACGTGATGATTTTTTGTTCTATTTCTGTCAAAAATGCCAATGAGGTTTTGTTGAGGATTGTATTAAATCTGTATAATGCTTTAGGTAATATGGTCATTTTAACTATGTTGATTCTTCCAATCCAAGAACATGGAATATCTTTCCATTTCTTTGTATTTTCATTGATTTCTTTTTTTAGGATCTTGTAGTTTTCATTATATAGGTCCTTCACATGTTTCTTTAAATTTATTACTATATATTTTATTTTATTTTTGTTGCAATTGCAAAAGGAATTTATTTTCCACTTCTTTTTCTGACACTTTGTTATTAAAGTATGAATTTTTGAATGTTGATTTTGTATCCAGAGACTTTACTGTGTTTGCTTATTGTTTCTAGTAGTGTTCTTGTGGAGGCTTTAGGGTTTTCTGTATAGAGAATCATGTCATTTGCAAATAGTGACAGTTTGACTTCTTCTTTTCCTATTTTGATGCCTTTTGTATCTTACTCTTGTCCAATTTCACTTGCTAGGACCTCCAATGTTATATTGAATAACAGTGGTGATAGAGGACAGCCTTGCCTTGTTTCTGATCTTATTGAGAAGGTTTTTAGTTTTTCATCATTAAGTATAAAGTTGGCTGAGGATTTGTCATAGATGGCCTTTATTATGTTAAGATATTTTTCTTCTATACTGATTTTGTTAAGTGTTCTCATCATAAATGGATGCTGTATCTTGTTGAAGGCTTTTCTGTATCTATTGATATGATCATATGATTTTTATTTTTTAATTTGCTTATGTATTGTATCACATTAATCGAGTTGCCTGTGTTGAACCACCCTTGCGCCTCTGGGATGAAGCTCACTTGATCATGGTGTATAACCTTTTTAATATGTTGCTGTATTCAGTTCGCTAGTATCTTATTTAGGATTTTTGCATCTGTGTTCATGAGAGATATTGGTCTATAGTTTTCTTCTTTTGTGTGTTATCTTTATGAAGTTTTGGTATCAGAGTAATATTGGCCTCATAAAATGAGTTAGGAGGTACTGTCTCCTCTTAGATTTTTTGGAAGAGCTTGAGAATAGGTATTAAATCTTCTTTGAATCTTTGGTAGACTTCAATAGTGAAGCCATCTGGTCCTGGACCTTTATTTTTTGGTACGTTTTTGATGATTGTTTCAATTTCCATACTGCTGATCAGCCTACTTATATTTTCCAATTCTTCTTGATTCAGTCTAGGAAGGTTGTATTTTTCTAAGTACTGGTCACTTTCTTCTAGGTTATTAAATTTGGTGTTATATACTTTTTCATAGTCTTCTTGTATGATCTTTTGTACTTCTGCAGTGTCGGTTGTAATTTCCCCTCTTTCATCCCTTATTTTGTTTATTTGTGTCCTTTTTTTCTCTAGTGAGTCTAGTCAGAGGTTTGTCAGTTTTATCAACCTTCTCAAAGCACCAGCTTCTTGTCGTATTTATTTTTTCTATTGTTTTTTTTCTTGTTTTGTTTTCAATTTCATTTATTTTTGCTCTAATTTTGATTATTTCTTTCTTTTTGCTGACTTTTGGCTTCATTTGTTCTTCCTTTTCTAATTTTCAAGATGGCACATTAGGTGGTTTATTTGGGCTCGTTCTTGTTTTTGGAGATAGGCCTGTAATGATATGAAATTTCCACTTATGACTGCTTTTGCCATGTCCCAAAAGTTTTGATATGTTGTACTATCATTATCATTCGTTTCTATGTATCTTTTAATCTCTCTTTTTATTTATTCTGTGACCCAATAATTCTTCAGTAGCATGTTGTTTAATCTCCACGTATTTGTGGTCCTTTCTGCTTTCTTTTTGCAATTGATCTCTACTTTCAAAGCATTATGATCAGAGAATATGGTTGGTATGATTTCAGCCTTCTTATTTTTGTTGAGGCTATCTCTGTGTCCCAGTATGTGGTCAATTCTTGAGAATGTTTCATGTGCACTGGAGAAGAATTTGTAATAGAGATAATGTATAAGCAGCTGTTTTGGGATGGAAAGCTCTGTAAATGTCAATTATGTCCAGTTGCTCTAATGTTTCACTTAAAGATGTGATTTCGTTATTGATTTTCTGTTTGGATATCTGTCCATATTCAACAGTGGGGTATTTAGGTCCCCTACTATGATAGTATATTGATCTGTTTCTCCCTTTAGTTCTATTAGTAATCAGTTTATATATTTCAGGGCTCCCTGATTGAGAGCATAGATATTAATAAGTGTTATGTCCTCTTGGTTCACAATTTTCTTTATCATTATGAAGTGTCCCTCAGTATCTTTCTTTTCTTTTTTTATTTTGTTGTCTGTTTCATCTGATATTAGTACCGCTACTCCTGTTTTTCTCTGAATGCCATTTGCTTGAAATATCATTTTCCACCTTTTCACTTTGAGTCTATATTTGTCTTTGGATCTGTAATATGTCTCCTGGAGGCAGCATATGGATGGGTTTTGTGTTTTTATCCATTCTGCAACTCTGTGCCCTTTTATTGGTGAGTTCAGTCCATTTACATTTAAGGTGATTATTGAAATATGAGGTCTTCTGATAGCCATTTTATCTTTTGCTTTCTGGTAGCTCGGTGTTTCCATTGCTTCCTTGTCCTTGTGTTTCTGTTTTCTTTATTTTGGTTGGTCTCTGTATTTTCCCTCTGGTTTTTCTTGTGTTATATTATATACTTCAGTTCTGATTCTTTGGTGTGTGGTTCCCATTATGAATGTCTAAAGAAATCTAAGAGGATACAAAGAAATGGAAAGTTATTCCATTGGAAGAATCAACATAGTTAAATGACTATGTTACCTAAAGCATTGTACAGATTTAATGCAACCCCCCATCAAAAACAGATTGGCATTTTTGATGGAAATAGAACAAAAATCATCAAATTTGTATAGAAGCAGAAAAGACTCCGATTCACCAAAGCCATCTTGAGAAAAAAGAATGAGGCTGGAGGCATCACTCTGCCCAAATTCAAATTATACTACAAAATGACAGTAATAAAAACGGCATGGTACTGGCAACAAAACAGACACACAAAGCAGTGGAACAGAATCGAGAGTCCAGATATAAACTCATATTTATATGGGCATATAATTTTTGACAGAAAAAGCCAAAAACATATGGTGGAGAAAGGAAATCCTCTTCAATAAATGGTGCTGGGAATACTGGAAAGCCATCTGCAAAAGAATGAAACTAGACTGTTGCTTATCACCACACACCCAAATCAACTCACAATGGATAAAAGACATGAATATAAGACCTGAAAAATAAAAAAAAGCATAGAAGAAACCATAGGAACTAAACTCAAGGACCTTGGACTTAAAGAGGATTTTATGAATTTGACCTCAAAGGCATGGACAGCAAGAGCAAAAATAAATAATGGGACTACACCAAACTAAAACCCTCTGGTCAGCAAAAGAAACCGTCAACACGGTAAAGATACAGCCATCTGAATGGGAAAATATATTTCCAAGCAACACCTTCGATAAGGGCTTAATATCCAAAATATACAATGGACTTATATGACTCAAAAACAAAACAAAACAAAACAAAAAAATTGATCCATCCCAAAATGGGCAGAGGGTCTGAACAGACTCTTCTCCCTAGAGGATATACAAATGGTGAACAAATATATAAAAAGATGCTCAACATTGCTAGCTATTAGGGAAATGCAAATCAAAACTATAATGCGATTCCATCTTACATCTGTTAGAAAGGCTATAATCAACAGGATGAATAATAACAAAGGTTAGAGAGGATGCAGAGAAAAAGAAACCCTCATACACTGCTGGTGGGATTGCAAATTGCTATAGCCACTATGGAAAACAGTATAGAGGTTCCTTAAAAAAACTAAGAATTGATCAATCATGTGATCCAGCAATCCCTCTACTGGGTATTTACCCCAAAGACTTGAAAACTCATATCCATCAAGATATTTGCACACTGATGTTCATAGCAGCATTATTCCCAGTGGCCAGGACAAGGAAGCAACCGAAGTGTCTTATGATAGATGATTGGCTAAAAAAGCTGTGGTACATATACATAATGGAATATTACTCAGCCATGAGAAAAGATGAAATACTGCCATTTACCACAACATGCATAGACTTCAAGTTAATCAGGCTAAGCAAAATAAGCCCGACAGAAAAAGTTGAAAATCACATGGTATCAGTCACATGTGGTATATAAACCTAAAAGCAACGAATGGCCAAGACAAACAAATCGGGACTCATGGACATGGACAATAGAGTAGTGGTTATCAGAGGGTAGAGAGAAGGGGGGAAGGAGGAGGTAGACAGGGAAAAAATTAAAATCATTTCTTCAATTAAAAATAAATAAATAAATTTCTATCCTGAACTTGAAATACATTTAGCCACCTGCCTACCATGTACCTCCAGTAGTTTGTTTCGTTTGTACCTCTAAATCGACATGTAGGAAACCTAACTTATATTCTCTTCTCAAAACTACTCATCAACCAGTGTTTATTATATCAGTATCTGCTCAGTTGTCCAACCCAAAAATCTTTATGTCATTCTTGACTTTCTCTCCCCAGACTTCCCATTACCAATGATCAAGAACTGTCAATTCTACCTCCTAAGTACTTATTGACTCTACCCACTCCTCTCTATCTCTACTAACACCATCATCTCTCTCCTAAACTGCTACAGTAGCCTCATAATTGGTCAACCTACCTTGATCTTTCTGCTGTGCACATGCAGTCAGAGGGATCTTTCTTAAGCCCAAACTTGATTATATCATTCTCCTGCTTAAACCCTTCAGTAGCTTCCCAATACCAATTTGGATTAAATTCAAAGTCTTTGACATGGCTCTATAATGTTCTTCCTTAGCTTGCCCCTGCTAACTTCTTCAACAATCTCTCTCCAAAATCATTCACTCAGATCATGACTTCTTTCAGTTGCTTGAGTGGTCATAATTTATTTTCTTGCTGAATCGCCACATCAGGTGTTTCCTGCTTGGATCACCTCCCTGCCTCTCATTTAGCTTACCCCAACTCATCTTGTAGGTCCCAGTTTAAACATCATTCCCTCTGCAAAATCTTGCTGACTCCTCATGTGTGGGTTAGGTGGCCCTCCTTATGTGCTACTTTACTACCCTATGTATCCCCTATGTTGAATTTAACAAATAGTCTTGTAATTGAAAGTTTACTTGTCTTTCTTCTTCTAGACTAGAATCTCCATGAGGTTGTTTTCAGGCCTCTGGTGCTAAGTACATAGTAGATTCACAAGAAATATTTTTTGGGGATGGAATTGAACTAAATGTCACCAAGGATTCTCACCAAATGCAAGGCTTTTATTCTCATTTTTAATCTTTCTGAGTACTCAAATTATTTGATCCTTCCCTGTCTTCTTAAAATTATTTTTCTTTGTTTTCAGAGACAGCATGATGTGTGAATTACCTTTCTCCATCTTTTAGAATTTCTACTCCTTCTTGTTTGACCTCTTTTCTGTCCTTTAACTTTGAATTTTTCCCCAAGATTCTGTTCTTCATCTTTCTGTCTTTTTTCTTCACATTCATTGTCTAAAACATAATAGGCATTCAAAAAACATTTGTTTCCTTCATTTCCTTATTCTCCAAAAACTCATTTAATCTCATGGCTTCAAGTATCTCCAAGATCCACATTTTGATCTGGGAAATTCAATGGAGGTCTGGTCATCTGATACCCCAAATGAACTACAAATAAAAACCATGACATTCAACCACTCCAATTCGGTTAATTCTTGCAATATAATTTCTGTATTTGCCAATTAATACCAAGAGTCTCCTAATCACAGGGGCTTCATACACCAGCATCTCTAGCTTCCTCATTTCTTTATACCATGTCCATAATTAGCCAGCAAATATTATACAATTTCCTTTGAAATGTGTCTCATACATTGATTCTTTTCTCTCTTTCCCCCACTTTTATTATTCTGTCTTCATCTTTTTATCCATAGATTACTATAATAAACTTCTTCGTAGTTGACCTTCCTGACCTCAATCTCATCCACTTTCAGATCTGTTTTGTATACTGCTGCCAGACTAATCATTCATACACACACCTCTCATAGCCTGAGGCTGTTCATACAGTACACTTAATAAATATGAGAACACAAATTCGCTCTCCTTTTGAGAACTTATAGTAGCTATAAGTCACCTGCTAAGTCCAAATTCCTCTTTCTGCCTTTTTTCCTTCTCTCTGGCTCTAACCAACTTTTTCAGTTTTAACACAATTCCTTACTGTTCTTCTATACATCCTACTTTTCTGACTTGTTGAATTTCTTGACTTTCCCTAAATACATCCTAATTCATCCCATGGGCCCCGTTGGTTCCTCTACCTTGAGTGAACGTAGTGCCCTATCAGTACTAGAAGCCTAATATTTTAAAAAGCGAATTAAAATGTTACTTTCTCTCTTACCTTAGTAGAATTAATGCTTACTCTGTTCTCCCTTCGTTTCTCGTTTATACTTCAAATATTTATTACTTTCTTCCTGGCATCATAGTGATGTGCATATCTGAACTGAAAACTCCACACGACCAGGGACTTTTACTTGTTCATCCTTACAGCCTTTGAAGCATCAAAACCAGTGCCTGCAATACACTACTAGGTACTTGGTAAATATTTGAATTGACTTGGCCATACCTGCAAGTTTCTTACCCACCCTATTCTCTCTGTCCCCACTCTTGGTTTCTACTTATTTAATAGTCAGGCAGGTCTCTGGATAAAATTCATCTGAACACACCCAGATCTGGTGAGACTCTGCCAGTTTCAGCAGAAACAGCTTCTGGGTGTCTGCCTAATTTCCATGACTCACCATAATCTGGCTAGCCAATTTATGTAACTTTGTTTCTCATTTGTTTCTAAGCATGTGTCCTCCATTCCACATTACGTTAAACCTTTCAGCTCAATCTTTATTCACACTGTTCCTTATTCCAGAAATACTCTTCCCTTATTCTGATCAAATCCTCCCCAAACTTCAGACCCATTTTAAGTCTTACTTTATTCATGATGTCATCTTTGACCATTTAAGCCTATGTTTATCTCTCTTGTGTCTGAATTCTTATGTCAGAGATACCATAATATATTATGGTATTCTTAAATTCCTTTATGCATATGTCTTTCCTCAGCAAGAGTATTGGTTCTTTTGGGCAAGGATCATGTCTTAATCTCTTTTGGTATTGTGCTGCTGATTATTATATTGATAAATCAACAAAGTTATTTTATTCCTTATTACTAATTTCTCATAAGTTGAGAAAAAAACTTAGATCTCCATAGCCTATTTTTGCTTGTAAAAGAACTATAAAACTAGATTTGTGAGTAAAACCTAAAGATTTGTCAATATTACTCAAAATGATGGATTTTTAAAAATCAATTTTTGGACAACTTAATCAGAGTTTGTTTACAGTTAATCTAGCTGGCTATCTTGCAATAACTTAAGGAAGCTGGGAGAAAGAGTGAATTAAAAATGGTTGACTTTTGTGGCAATTTATGAAACCTGGCTGAACAAGAGTCCAATAAATTAGACTTATCATTTTTTAAATTATAAGATAAATGATAAAGTCTAAGTTTCTGGTGATTAGAGCATTCTAGGACTAAAATTTATGTGAATGATATTTGGACTCTCATCATATATTTAGTCCATTCATGCATTTAAGGGACCGTTTGAAAGGTTGGATAACTAGGCCTAGTTTGACCCAGAGAGATGTGTATAAGCTCCATGTATGACACAAGGAAGAGCTGAAGTACAGAGTTGAACAAAAATCACAGTGGAGCTAAGGCTGTGTGTGAATTGCACATTGTATTTGCAGAAATGCAAGGAAGGACAAAATAGCATTTCTTCTCTTCTCTTATTTCTTTACTTTTAGGTTCTTTTCTCATTCTAAAGCATCAATTTCTGCTTAAGCGTTTTGATATTTTTCTAAGATGATGAACTAGTTACGTTAACTACATTTGAATTTTCTTACTATTCCTTTACAACTGCTATAATAAACTATGCTATTGGCTATGTCAGAAGGCAGATGAGATAAGACACTTTATGGAGGTCTGGTTTACTTCTTACAGTCACTCATTTCTATATATTGTTTTTATATTAATGAGAGTAAAAAGTTGCATTCTTTCTTTGGTCTCTGTTTTGTCTTTTCCAGCTGCCACAGAATGTGAAATATTTTATCAAAGTTTCTCTGAAAGACTTTAACACTCAACAGTCACTAACCAATGCTTTAAATGGGTCACTTCAGTTATTATTTTCTTACAGCCCACCAGTAGCTAGTTATAAGGGTATTTGACTAGAAATGTTCCCTCAATGTAATAAGGCTTTCTAGTTAAAAAAAAAAAAAAAACACCTAGAAATGATGGCCATGCAGAAACTTGAATATGAATGTTCATAGTAACATTATGGATAATAATCAAGAAATGGAAACAACTCAAATGTCAATCAACTGATGAATGGATAAACAAAATGTTACATCCACACAGTAGGATATCATTCGGTAATGCTACAAGATCAATAAACCTTGAAAACACTATGCTAAGTGAAAGAAGCCAGACACAAAGGACACTTGATTCCATTTATATGAATTATCCAGAATAAGCAAATTCATATATAGAGAGAGCAGATCAGTGATTGCCAGGGCCTGGGGGAAGGGATGAATAAGGAGTAACTAATAACAGATATGGGTATTCTTTTGAGGTGATAAAAGAATTCAAATTAAATTGTGATAATGGTTGCACAACTCTGTGAATGTACTAAAAAACTTTAAATTGTACATTTTAAATGGGTGAATTTGTATGTTATGTGAGTTATATCTCAATTTAAAAAAAATTGGAAACCCCCTTTTGAGGATAGAACTAGATCCCAATTTTAAATACGAGTTCTCCTCCACTTCCAATGGGTATATTGGGATGTAACCCTATCATAAGCTGAACATATAGTTAAGTCAAAAATGCATTTAATACACCTAACCTCCTGAATGTTATAGCTTAGTCAATCATATCTTAAATGTGCTCAGAACACTTACATTAGCCTATGACTGGGCAAAATTATCTTGCTGTCATTGCCCAGCATCACAAAAATCATACTTCATATCACTAACCCAAGAAAAGATCAGAATTCAAAATAAGAAATATGGTTTCTATTGAATGTATAGCACTTTCACACCACCGTAAAGCAAAAAAATCACAAGTAGAACCAGTGTAAGTTGGGGACCATCTCTACTAGTTTTGCATCAAAATCTTCAAGGTGGAGATCCAAAATCTGCATTATTAAAAATTCTTGGGTTATTATTATGCAAAACTAAAGTCTGAAGATCATTTAATTAAAAGATACACACCTTGCACTGTCTTTATAAGATATAACCGTGAATTTCTTCACTGAGGGAGAGGTTGTAGCTACTCTTAAGTGAATAATACTCAACTTCTTTGTTTTTTTCTGTTGTTATTGTTGTCGTAGTTTGGGGTATTTAAGTTTTGATGGTTCTTTATTCGTGCCTACTTTCAATTTTCAAACAAAATTTCTTTTATTCCTCTGGGAGAAATTATGAAAACATAGGAACCACCAAAACTGTTTCCTACTAACTAAAGTGAGAAAGTTGTTAGCGCTTTCACTTATGAATATGTTAGTAGAAAAATAGTTCATTTTTTTCTTTCTTCCACAGCTAAGGGGAGAAAAACAAGATTCAGCATCATAAAGCAAGTTAGAATTGTGAGTGAAGTCAGAACTTAACAATTCTTGGTGCTAAGTCACTTATGCTCAGCTGTCATTGTATATCTATCTGTAGTACTAATTTCCTAAAAGACATGGAATGATAACTGTATATCACATTATAGTTCTATAAAGAAAAAAGTTTCTTTTTCCTATAGCATTTTAGGGATTAAAGTTCTCCCTTTTATTATGCTTACCTGAAAGGAAGAAGAACAAAAACCAAATTCCGTATAATATTTAAAGCAGTGGATCAGTACTATTGGCATTTGGGAGCTGAATGAATCCTCTGAATATCAAAGAAAAATCCTTTCCTAATCAGCAATTCTGGTTGATCTCAGTTATCTTATTATCAGAAGTAACTGATCAAACTGGATTGACATTTGATGGGTGACTGACAATGGGCTAATCTTAATAATCATATAGAACCAATTTAAGGAAGTATTGGGTAAATATAGCATGAATTTATACATCTTGTATATATTTCACATTGATGGAGTTATTGTGCTGTTGGCTATCTAATAATTCATAAGGTAAAAATGCTATGTCACTTCTTTATCATAATTGTTTTTCAAATAAAAAATGGTATCTGCAGAACATATTTTAGGAAATTTTACTCAAATATGAGAAAAACATTTATTTTTTTATTTCTTGAAAATGTAAACTAAATATATGAAATTTAAATAACCAAAGAATAGGGTTTAATTAAGTGTAATTACCTAAAATCTGATTTTCACATGTGAATGATTAGAAGCAGTTAATGTTCATATAATCAATGAAATTCAATAAATTTTATTGATCACCTCTAGTGATACCAGAAAGTACTCTAGGTAGGCATTATGCTATTAGATGAATAAGACATGATTCCTGACCTTGAGTTCAGTGGAGGAAGTAGGCAGCTTCACTTATAAACTATATCTGTGATAATACTATGGTTCTAGGTACTGACAAAAAAAACTTGGAAATGAAATATTAGGTTATATATTTGAACTTAGAAAGATGAAAAGCTAAAAACCTTATCTTTCATAAATTCACAAAAATATATAGACCATGATAATAGCATGAAATTATAAATGCTATGTGGTAAATAATGTTGATACTTGGATAAACTATTTCTGATAATTGTAATAGTTGGACATACAGGTTGAAATATGTCCTGTTACTCTTAGAGAATTCTCCACATTTCTGGCATTTTCATAAGTCTAAATTTATTATCCTAGCACTTCGTTATTAAGGTATTTAACATTTAACTACTGAAGCCTGAAAAAAAGAAAAAATAATGAAAATACCAACAAATGCTGAAAGTCCTCAATTGTTCATATTTCAGTAATTTAAGAAGTGTCTGCTGGAAAAAAAAAAAGAATTGATAGAGAGATTTTTCAAAGCCTTGAGCCTATAATTAATCTAATGGAAATAACTTTTGTAGATCATGCTGCTCTTTGTTTTGTTAATTAAATTTTGAATATGGCAGATTATACTTTCTATCCTTCCCAGTAAGTCTAGAAGTCTGCAGACTGAAGTTTCCTTCACCAGTACTGTTTTTCTTCCTGTCCTATATCACAAAAATTTTTAGATCCTGATATTGGATTTAAGTAAATTTATAGTTGCTCTGATGTGCGTTGTAAAAAAAAAAACAAAAAACAAAAACAAAACAACAACAACAAAAAAAACAGTTTATTGCAAGGTCCTTTTCAGCTCTCATTGCTAGTAGTAAAGGAAGAAAATTACAAGTAAATTTTCCTGAATCTGTTCAGAAGCTCAGTTCCAGAAACCCATCATAGGATTAGACCCTAAGCTGGGGAAACATACATTTGAGAATATCGCAAGTGCAATTTAAAATTGGTCTTAATTTAGGTGGCTAATGAAAAGAATTTCCTTAAAAAAAAAAAAAACTACATGGAAAGAAAAAGTTAAACAAAGAAAATGTCACATGACCTTTGTAATTTTGAAGCATAAAGTAAGTCTTATAATGTTTTTCAGTTTCCTCTAAAATATTTTAGAGCAAAGATAATCTGACTAAAGTTTGAAAACCAAAATTCTATTTCCAGCTACACGTCTACTTTTTAAAAAGTAAACTTGATTTTTAGAGTATTTTCAAGTTCATAGCAGAATTAAGCAGAAAGTACAGAGTTCCCATATACTCCCTGTCCACGCACACACATGGCTCCCCTACTATAAACATCCTGCATCATTCATTATAGTAAATGGACCTACAATGACACATCTTTATTATTCAGGGTTTATAGTTTATATTAGAATTTACTGTTAGTATTGTGCATTCTATTAAGGACATGTATCCATCATTAAAGTATTTTATAGAAGAATTTCACTGCCCTAAAAATCCTCTGTGCTCTGCCTATTCATCCCTCTTTATCTACTTTTAAAAGGCCAACTGTTCCATATCTCTTATCTGTCAAATCCAGGGTTTCTGAACCTTAGACTCCTTACACTTAAGACCAGATAATGCTTTTTTCTTTTTAAAGGTAATATCTTGTCCGTTATAGACTGTTTAGCAGCATACCTTGTCTCTACCCAATAGATGCCAGAAGCACTACTATCCTCAGTTTTACACCCTCAAATGTCTCCAGACATTGCCAAATGTCCCCTAGGAGCAGATGGCAAAATTGTACTCTGTTGAGAACCACTGGCCTAATCTAAGACCTACTCTCCTTTCAAGGCAATATCTGTATTTTTCTATTACAACTTGTACAGTTGGTCATTAAATGCCAGTCAACAAATATATATTCTGCCTGCTATGTGCTTGACAATAGCCAGCCAATGGCTATTGACATTTTTATTTATTAGAAGTGTCAGTTCAGAGCATGAGCTGTTACAATAAATGTAAAAAATATATATCTACATGTGGTAGCTACATTGAACCTTGAAGCATGATTAATCAAATCAATTCAGCTATCTTCATGATCTTGTGACCATTCACAGTAGCATTAACCCAGAGGGAAAATGCATTGATTGATCTGTACGATGCTTAACTGATTGGACCTGCTATGCTGTGATCTGGTTCAGTAGTTACACACAAGTTAAAGACTGTGCCCCTGCAGAGAAATTGTTCTGAACAATTAGCCAGGGGAGGTTGATTCTATACAAATCTCCACTCCCACTCCAATTACACCACCACTTGCCTGTGATAGCAGGGTGTTTTGCCTGATTTCCAATTGCCATAAGTGCCCCTCAGTTCTGTACATAGAGGCAGGACTGATCATAATCAGGAACCTTTCTGATCTGGTCAGTACCTGTGATGTTCTGGTCATTAAATTGGAATGTAGCTTAGCAAGTATGATTTGAGATTTTTATTTGGAGAGCTTCCTTGTAAAGCAGTCATTTAGTTTATGAAACAATTGACAGAAATGAAAAAGGGATTTGAAGTGGTAGACTATGGGACATCTTAACAAAATAATTATATTTGCATATGGTCTCAAATTATGTTTTTTTCTCCTTCTCTTTCTCCTCCTTTTTAAAAAACAAAATACAGACATTTTGATTTCCTATCGCTTGTTTATTTGGCATTTTTATGATGGTTCAAAAATATATAAATTCAGAATTAATTTATTAAAGACAGTTTGCAGACCTCCAGTCAAGATAGCAGAGTAGGTAAATTCTGTGCACACCTCCTCCCAGGACCACATTAAAATTGCAACTAAATTATGAAACAATCAACCTGGACTACAATCTGAAGACTAGCTGAACAGAACTGCTATAACTGGGGATATGGAAAGGAGACCACATCAAGTTTAGAAGAAGGGGTGGAGATGAAAAACCCACATGTGGTGGTTGAGCATCTAGAGGGATATCTCTGCTAAGGAGATCCCCTGGAAGAGCGAGGGGCCCCAGCCCAACACCGGGCCTCCCCAGCCCATGGTTCCAGTGCCAGGAAGAAGAGCCCCACAAAATCTGCCTGGAAAAATCAGTGGGGATTCCAGCTGTCTGGGTGAGACAGAAGGCAGATGGAAACACAGAAAGCCCCTGAAGGGCTAATGCACAGACTCACTCACAGGTATTCACCCTGGGCTCTGGAGAAGGGATAGCAGTTGGGAGATGCCAGAGGCATACAGAGAAAGACTAAGTTGTATGGCTCCACGGGGAGTGCTGGAGGGACAGCTGCCATTATTGCTGTGTTGAGTTCTCCTCCTATGCAGCCTAAGGGGACACCATCATGCCTGCGTTGAACCCTCCCCCAACATGGCCCAAACTGAATCTGTATTCAGCTAGTTACATCCACTTGCTCCATCCCATGAATCTCTGAGACCCAGCCTCATCCAACTAGCAAATTGCCCAGTGGCAATTTAGTTATGGGGCAACCAGTCCCAGTCTTGTTCTCATCAAGATGTTCCTTCAGCAGCAATCAACAGGTCTCGACTTGTGTATGTTGAAAGACACTTTTGGTGGCGGGCAACCAGCCCTGGCTCAAGCTGCAGTATTTCTTGAAAAAATCTCAGGGGTCTATAGGCCCCAGGTGAGCAGTGCGGGCCTCACTGAGAGCTGAGACTTTTGCGAGCAGCCACAGGTTCAGCATTGGCAAAATATCTGAATCTGCAGTAACTTGGGGAACACTATTTGCCCCACCCTGGTATGTCCATGATACCCCACCACATCCAACTCTGGTACCCTAAGGCTTATTCAGTTGCTGAGCCTTACAGACAGCAGGTAGGCAGCCTTAGGTCTGGAGTGTCATGAGCCTTTTGCTGAGCTGCTCCAGGCCCGGTACTGGTGACAGCTGGCCTTGGTTCACTACATTGTCTCTCTCATATGCCTCCAGGTCCAGCTCACACAGCTACCAAACATGGATAACTTTGTAGCTCCTACCAGGTAGCCCTGAGCAGTCACAAACAGCAGCTGAACTTGGCCAGTGTGAGAACCTCTCTCAAGGGGCCCCAGTATTAATATAGCCATAAGCTGGCATTAGACCTCAGAAGAATACCACCTGATTAGTCCCACAAGTGGCACACACAAAAGGTGATCTCAACAAGCACATAGCCCACTAGGGTGAATCCTACTCTGTGAAGGCAGTCTGCACACAGCAACTCATATGCTGTGGGCAAGGCTAATTTACACAGACAGTCATCTGTAGAGTCAGTCCCACCCACTGACATGCCAACAGCAATCAAACCAACCTACAACAGGAGGGCACACACAACACACACAAGTGAATAGTGAGATTGTGTCACTGGGCCACACAGGAAACATACTACACAAAGCCACACAGCTAAGACTAAGAGACATAGCAGATCTACCTAAT
Organism: Pteropus vampyrus; assembly: GCF_000151845.1. Lineage (NCBI taxonomy): Eukaryota > Metazoa > Chordata > Mammalia > Chiroptera > Pteropodidae > Pteropus > Pteropus vampyrus. The sequence continues at coordinate 470,221 of NW_011889675.1, forward strand.
ACATAAGAACAAACACAGATAGCCAGACAAAATGAGAAAACAAAGAAACATGTCCAAAATGAAAGAACAGGAGAAAACAACACAAAAACAACTAAATAAAATGGAGGCAAACAACATACCAGATACAGAGTTCAAAATGCTGGTTATAAGAATGCTCAATGAACTTAGGGGAAGAATGGATGAGCTCAGCGGGAACATCACAAAGAGATAGAAAACATAAAAAAGAACCAGTAAGAAATGAAGAAACCAATAACAGAAATGAAGAATACACTAGAAGTTATTAACAGTAGATTAGATGAAGTGGAGGATCAAAACAGAGATTTGGAAGACACGGTAGCAGAAAACACTCAATCAGAACAGCAAAAAGAAAAAAACAATTTTAAAAATAAAGATAGTTTAAAGAACCTCTGGGACAGCATCATGAGTAAGAATATTTGTATCATCAGGGTACCAGGAGGAGAAGAGAGAAAGCAAGGGATCGACACCTGTGTGAGGAAATAATGACTGAGATCTCCTGAATCTGGTGAAGGAAATAAACATACAAGTTCAGAAAGTGCAGGGTAACTGGGCAAAATGGCATTGATAATAGAAACTTCGCTCATTTCCTTTTGCAACCACAGCAAAGTTGAGATGGAAACATGGAAAAAAAATAGCAAGCAGAGTCACCTGGGGGTCTAGATAAACAGAAGCACTACAACTAGAGAGAGAAATAAATAATCCTGCAACAGTAGGAGGTAGGAGGGTGCAGAGATGCAATATTGCCCTGTCCCCAGCAGCAGAGTGATACAGAGACTACAGCAACTGCAGCCGGCAGCTGCAGATGGCTTTTAAAGGGGCTGTGTCTGCAACCAGACATTTGCAGTGATGGACTGCTCGCTCTGAGCACCAGCGCCGGGTGGGCTGCTCAGGGGCACCAGGGACTTACAGGGGGACACTGAGTTGTTGGAGGGAAGGCTGGATGTGAGGCTTTCTACTGGACAGAAGTGCTGAAGTATCCACTGCTCTGCTGTTGAGACCCCTTTCCTCCCAGTGTGCAGGCACAGGGCCACCATAGCTGAGACATCATCAAACTGGATGAGAGAGGTCACTCTGCCCAGATGATTCCCTGAAACTTCACTTACACCAATTCGCAGCCCCACCCAAGCCACATTCAGTTATATCCTTGACGAGCCAGGTGCCACTAGCTGAGCAGAAACAAGACTCACACTGGTGGCAGCTGGCCTTGATATCTGGCATGGCTTCTTGAGGCATCAATAAGCACAGCATCTGTGGATTGCTTGCTGAATCTTAACAAGTGGCCCTGTTCCATAGGGGCACAGGCTGGGACTAAACTTGACCTACAGATGAACCTCTCAGGACTGTGCCACTGGACATCTATTACACAAACCCATGCTAATAAGACTGGGATGCTTAGGAGCTTAGTACATAGAAACAGACACAGAAAGGCAGCCAAAATGGAAAGACAAAGAAGCAGAAACCATATGAGAGAACAGAACAGGATCCAGGAATAAAGGAGTCAAACAATCTAACAGATGCAGAGTTCAAAATATTGGTTATAATGATGCTCAATGAACTTAGGGGAAATATAGATGAAATCAGTGAGAACTTTAACAAGGAGATAAAAAACATAAAAATAGAAATGGAAATTATAAAAGGGAACCAGTCAGAAATGAGATGAAGAGGGTACCAACAAAGTGGATGAAGAAGAGGATCAAACCACTATTACAGATGGGGAAGCCAAGGTCACCCAATCTGAACGGTAAGAAAAAAGAAGCCAAGACTATAATAATAATTTAAGGAGCCTATGGGTCAAAATTAAATGTAAAAATATCTGTCATAGAGGTACCTGAAGAGAGAGAACAAGTTTAAAATATATTTGAAGAAACAATGATGGAAAACTTCCCTAACCTGGTAAAAGAAATATACATACAACCTCCCCCCCCAAAAAAATAGACATACGGTCCCCCAAAAAGTGAACCCAACGAGGCCTACACCAAGACACATCATAATTAGAATGCCAAAGGTTAAAACAAAGAGAAAATCATAAAAGCAGTAAAAGAAAAGCAATTAGTTACTTACAAGAGATTACCCAGAAAACTGGCAATCGATTTTCAAAAGAAAATTTGCAGGACAGAAGGGCTTAGCACAAAATATTCAAAGTGATGAAAACCCAGGATCTACAACCAAGAATACTTTATCCAGCAAAACTATCATTTCAAGTTGAAGGACAGATAAAGAGCTTCTCAGACAAAAATAAACTAAAGAAATTCATCAACACCAAGCCAGTATTACAAGAATTGTAGGAGGAACTTCTGTAAGAAGAAAAAAAGCATGTGTCAAAATCATGAATAAAGAATGGTAATAACTACATATTTATCAACAAATACCTCAAATGGAAAAGGTTTAAGTGCTCCAACCAAAAGGTAGGGAAGATGAATGGATAAGAAAACAAGACCCTTACATATGCTGCTTACAAGAGACTTCAGATTAAAAGACACACACAGACTAAAAGAAAGGGGATGGAAAGAGATAATGATGGACCTAGAGGGTATTGTGCTGAATGAAGTCAGATGGAGAAACACAAATACCACATGATTTCACAAACCTGTGGACTCTAAAGAACAAAATAAACAATAGTAACAACAAAAATGGAAACATTTTTGAGGGCTACTAGATGGGAGGAGGGTAAGGGGATAGTGAAAAAGAGCAAAGGAATTAAGAAGTACAAATAGATAGACACAGAATAGTCATGGAGATACAAAGTATAGCATAAGGAAAATAGCAATGTTATAAAAAATATGTAAGGGGAAAGAAGAGTAACTGATTTAGTGGGGTGACCACTTTGTGAGTTATATAGATCTTAAATCACTGTGACGTACAACTGAAATGAATATATTATTGTATGCCAATTATACTTGAAAAAAACTCATTGAATTATACAATGTAAATATGAGCAACTAATTGTCTATTATACTTCAATAAAACTAGGGAGAAAAGCTCTAATAAAAAAGATTTGCAGAGAGTCTCAAACAAGATAAACCCAAACAGACCCACACCATAACACATCATAATTAAAATGGCAAAAGTTAAAGACCAAAAGAGAATCCTAAAAGCAGCAAGAGAAAGGCAGCTAGTTTCTTACAAGGGTACTCCCATAAGAATGTCAGCTTATTTTTCCACAGAAACTTTGCAGGCCAGATGAGATTGGCATGAAATATACAAAACAATGAAAAGCAAGAACCTACAACCAAGACTATTCTACCCAGCAAGGCAAAAAAGAAAAATAATATAAATATGAATAATAAAATAGCAATAACTATGTACCTATCAATAATCACTTTAAAAGTAAATGTATTAAATACTCTAGCCAAAAGATATAGGGTAGCCAAATGGATAAGAAAAGAAGACTCATACATGCTCTGTCTATAAGATATCCACTTCAGACTGAAAGACAAACTGAAAATTAAGGGATGGAAAAAGATATTTCGTAAAAATAGAAACAAACAAACAAAAAAACTGGGGTAGCAAAGGTTATATCGGATAAAATACACTTTACTACAAAGGCTATAATAAGAGACAAAGAAAGACATTACATAATGTCTTTCAAGAGGATATAACACTAATAAACATTTACACACCCAACAGAGGAATATCTAACTATATAAAGCACATGTTGACAGACATAAAGGGAAAGATCAACAGTAAAACAGTCATAGTATGGGGAATTAACACCTCATTGAGACGAATGTAAAGATCTTTCAGATAGAAAATCAACAAGGAAACAAAGGCCTTAAATGATACACTAGACAAGATGAATTTAATTGATATTTTTAGGGCGCTTCACCCCAGAGCAGCAGAATATACATCTTTCTCAAGTGTATATTCCAAATTAACATGGGATATTTTCCAAATTAGAGCACATGTTAGGGGGCAAAATGAATCTCAGTACATTTAAAAAGATGGAAATCATATAAAGTGTCTTTCCTGACCACGATGGTATGTGACTAGAAATCGATTACAAGAAAAAATAGAAAAATACACAAATGCATGGAGGCTTAATAACATGCTACAAAACAATCAATATGTTAACAAGGAGATCAAAGAAGAAATCAAAAGATACTTAGAGACAAATGAAAATGAAAACTTGATGATATATAATCCATGCGAAATAGCAAAAGCAGTTCAAAGAGGGAAATTCAAAGCAATACAGGCCTACCTTAAGAAACAAGAAAAGGAGGTTGGGTGGAAGATGGCAGACTAGGTAAAAGCAGGGTTCACCTTTTCCCAGGTCTGCATTGAAATTACAACCAAATTATAAAATAATCAACATGGAGAATCGCCCAAATCCAGCTAATCTTAACATGTATGTCTGATAATATAAAGAAAGAGCCACATTGAAGCCGGAAGGAAAAGGAAAGTCACAGATTGGACTGGACCTGCACCTGCAGGTGGTGGAGGATCAACAGAAGAGAACACAAGGCTGCAGAGGCACCCTTGAAGGAGAGGAAGTTCCTGGCCTCATTTGGGGGCTCTCCAGCTCAGGGGGCTGGCCCAGGGAAGAGGAGATTCCAATAACTCTAACTATAAAAACCAGAGGGGATTCTGGTTGTCTGGGTAAGACGGAAGGAGAGTGAAACCCTAGATGCTCCTTTGAAAGACCCACTCACAGGCTCTCTTACCTGTGGACATTCATCCAAGACACTCACCCAGGACACCCACAGTGGGTCAGAGGCTCCAATGGGATTCATACCTAGAAAGTCTGCATTACCTGGTGCCAGTACAAGGGCTGGAAGGGCAGCCAGCATTGTGCTTTAGATCAGGCCCCCTATCAGGCAACCTATGCACCACACCAGCTTGACTGTGCAGAGGCCTTCCACAGGGCCATTAGAAAGTGCTGGCCTGAGGAGATTAGCCCACCTCACCCAACCTGCAGATTGCCCAGGGCTTTTGTTGCTGGATGGTTGCTACGCCCTGCACTGCTTCAGGGCCTAGCATTTGAAGCTGGCAGCTAGCACTGTGAGAGATCATTTCCGAGATAGTTTCAGGCATATCACTGCTGCGAACATGAACTTGGGCAAATCTCGGGGATCTGTGGGACAGTCTCAGACTGCAGCTGGTCTTGCTATGATATGGGACTGCTGCAAGAACACACGAATAGTTACCAAAGTTGCAACAACTAAGACTGTATTGAATTGACTGCCATTGTCTCCCTGAGACCACGCCCCACTCTATCTACAAATTGCTCCAGGCTGCTCATTGACAGTGAACCCCACCACCCTGCCTCTCCCCACTTGGGTCTCCCAATCCACAAAGAGAACAAACTTTCGTTAGCACAGGGTGAGCACTGCACAGAAATCAGTTGCAGGCAGACCTCGGCTGCTTCAAGAGTTGCAATATTTCCTTCGGGGAGCACAGGGGTTTGTGAGACTGCCCCAAATGGAAGCTGGTCTCACTGTGATCTATAATGACAGCAGAAACACCCAAGCACAGAAGTTGAAGGAAAACTATGCCTTAATTGGCCAGATGGCCCTTGACTCTCTGAGCTCCTGCCCCATCCAATACACAAAGTGCCTACCACACATTGATAAGCATCTGCCCCTGTCCTGGGGTGGCACATTCAGGCCAAATGTGGGCAGCTGATGACCTTGCAATGATTGGAAACTTGTACAGGGATCAACAGAGACAGGGCTGGCATGTAAACTGACATTGCCGTGACAGGGGGAAATTTACTCAATAGATCCAGGAGACTCCCAGGGTCCTTGCACCAAGCAACAAGCATATCACTCAGAGACTCTTCCAGTTTCAGAGACGTATGGGCAACTGTCAGGCAGTGTCAGACGTGGCAGAGTACTGGTCCCACTGCTAAACTGACCTAGGTCAGGGATGGGAGCTAACCGACCACTGCCTATAGCATTGTCTCTTCCACTTACCTACAGATACATCATAGGCAACAACCATCTGTGGATAACTTTGTAGTTCCCACCGTGTACTCCTGAGCAATCGAAAGCAGCAGCTGACCTTGGCCTACTGGGGATCCCCTCCCAAAGGGCCACAAAACCAATGCATCTGGAGGCTGGCAGAGCAACTTTTGACTAGCTCCACTGGAGGTACACACAAAGGGTGGTTGCAAAAAGTACACAAGCTTCCTAGGACAAATCCCACTCAATGGGGTCAGCCTTCACACAGCAACTCTAACCCTAGGGGAAAGCCAATTCCTACAATTAGTCAGCCTGAGCGTTATTCCCATCCACTGATGTACTAACAAAAATAAAGGCTTGGCGATGACAAAAGATCACACAAAACCCACACGAAGATCACATCCAGAGACCCAGCATAGGCGATCAGGGAGAGTGCACCGGTGGGCCATGCAGGACACCTTTCACATTAGGCCATCTGGCCAAGACTGAGAGATGAAACAAATATTCCTGACACATAGAAACTAAAACTGAGAGGCTAACAAAATAAGAAAACAAAGAAACATGCCACATAAGAAACAACAGGAGAAAACTCCAGAAAATAAGCTAAATGAAGTGGAGGCAAGCAACCTACCAGAGACCAAGTTCAAAATAATGGTTATAAGGATGCTCAACAAACTTAGAGGGAGAACGGATGACCACAATGAGAACCTCAACAGGGAGATAGTAAGCATAAAAAAGGACACAGAAACTATAAAAAAGAACCAGACAGAAATGAAGAATGCAATAACTGAAATGAAGAATACACTAGAAGGATTCAACAGTAGACTGGACAAAGCAGAAGACTGAATTAGCGAAATGGAAGACAATATAGCAGAATACACCCAATCAGTCAACAACAACAAAAAAGAATTAAAAAAAAAATAAGGATGGTTTAAAGAGACCTCTGGGACTACATGAAGCATAACAATATCTGCGTCATAGGAGTACAAGACAGAGCAGATAGAGAACAAGAGAGTGAGGATCTATTTCAACAAATAATGACAGAATATTTCTCTAACCTGGCAAAGGACTGAGAGTTACATGTCCAAGAATAACAAAGAGTTCCAAACAAGAATTCAAACCCACACCAAGACACATAATATAATTAAAATGCTAAATGTCAAAGACAAAGAGAGAATCTTAAAAGCAGCAAGAGAAAGGCAGTTAGTTACTTATAAGGATAGCCCCATAAGAATGTTTGCTGAGTTTTCAGTGGAAACATTGCAGGCCAGAAGGGACTGGCAAGAAATATTCAAAGTTATGAAAAAGAAGAATCTACAGCCAGTAATATCCTACCCAGAAAGGCTATCAATTAAAATGGAAGGTGAGATAAAGAGCTTCTCAGACAGAATAAATATTAAGGAATTCATCACCGACAAGCAAATATTACATGAAATGTTAAAGGGGCTTCTGTAAAAAGGCAAGGGTTAAAAAAGAAAATAGAAAAAACAACTACAAATAAAACGGAAGTAACTATGTACCTATCAGTAATCACTGAATGTAAATGGATTAAATGCTCTAATCAAAAGACATAGAGTAAAGAGGAGAGAAAAAAATAACGTAGATGGTAGAGGCTCTGTTTATCCCTCTGGCAACCAAATTAAAGCTGTGACAGAAACAAGGAGCCAAGAGCAATGAAAATCTCCTGGGATCTAGATGAACAAGCCTTACAGCTAGGGAGAGAAATAAGAAAGCACCCTGCAATAAGAATGTTTGCTGAGTTTTCAGTGGAAAACTCAGCAAACATTCTTATGGGGCTATCCTTATAAGTAACTAACTGCCTTTCTCTTGCTGCTTTTAAGGATGGGGTGAAAACGTAAGTATGCTCAGTCCCGAGTGGCTGAGTGGAACAGAAGCCTAGGCCAGGGCAGCTGGCAGCTGCAAACACCTCTTAAAGGGGCCTTGTCCATAAGCAGACTTTCACAGTGACAGATCTGTTCACTCTTGTTTTGGGAGATAGGCCTGTAATGATATGAACTTTCCACTTATGACTGCTTTTGCCATGTCCCAAAAGCGCATGGGGTACCAGGGACTTACAAGGGGACACTGAGTTGTCAGAGTGAGAGCCAGAGGTGAGACTCACTCTGTACAGAAGTTCCATTGTTATTCTGTTGAATTCTCCCCACTCCCAGTGCGCGGACTCAGCGTCACCATAGCTGAGACTTCATCGAACTGGAAAGCAGAGGTCGTTCCCCACAGAGGATTCCCTGAAACTTGCCTCCCCTAACTCATAGCCCTACCCAAGCCACATACAGGTATGTCTTTGGTTAAGTCAGGTGCTCCTTGCTGAGCAGAGCCAAGACTCACACTGGTGGCAGCTGACCACGGTTTCTGGCATGGCCTCTGGAGGCAACTTTAAGCACATTATCTATGGATTGCTTGCTGAATCCTAACAGGTGGCACTGGAAGGCCACAGGCTGGGGATAAACTTGGCCTGCAGCTAAACCACTCTCAGGACTGTGCCATTGGACACCTATCACACGAAGCTGCACTAATAAGACCAGGAGGCTTAAGAGCTCTGCTTAGTATGGAGAAACAGACTCATAAAAGCAGCCAAAATGAGAAGATAAAGAAGCAGAAACCATAAGAGAAAAAAACAGAGATTGAGGAATAATTGAGTCAATCAATCTAACAGATATAGAATTCAAAACACTTGCTATAAAGATGCTTAATGAACTTAGGAGAAATGTAGATGAATTCAGTGAGAACTTCAACAAAGAGATAAAAACATAAAAATGGAAATGGGAAAAAGGGAACCAGTCAGAAATGAAGAACACATTATCTGAGATGAGAAGTATATTAAATGGAATAAACAAAGTGAATAAAAGAGGATTGAATGACCTATATAGAGGATGGGAAGCCAAGGACACTCAATCAGAATGGCAAGAAAAAAGAAGCCAAGACTCTAACAATAATTTAAAGAGCCTATAGGACACTACATAATGTAAAAATATCTGTGTGATAAGGGTACCAGGAAAAAAAAGATATTGAAGAGATATTTGAAGAAATAATGATGGAAAGGTTCCCTAACCTGGAGAAGGAAATAGACATAAAACACCAGGAAGCTCAGAGAGTCCCAAAAACCAGGAACCCAAAGAGGTCCACACCAAGACACATCATAATTAAAATGCCAAAGGTTAAAGACAAAGAGAGAATCTTAAAAGCAGCAAGAGAAAAGCAGTTAGTTCCCTACAAGAGAGCACCTATAAGACTGGCAGCTGATTTCTCAAAAGAAACTATGCAGGACAGAAGGGCTTAGCACAAAATATTCAAAGTGATGAAAACCCAGAATCGACAACCAAGAATATTTTATCCAGCAAAGCTAACATTTAGAGTTGAAGGACAGAGAAAGAACTTCCCAGACAAAAATAAGCTAAGAGAATTTATGAACACCAAGCCAGTATTACAAGAAAAACTGGAGGGACTTCTTTAAG
>NW_011889675.1:479661-489326 GCF_000151845.1 Pteropus vampyrus
ATAGAAATAAATAATGGTAATAACTACATTCCTATCAACAAGTATCTTAAATGGAAAAGAATAGACATGGAGATGTAGAGTATAGCATGGTGAAGATGGTTAATAATGTTGTAATAAATATATAAGAGGGAAGATGGGTACTAGATTTAGTGGGGTGATTACTTTGCAAGTTATGTGGATCCCTGATCACTACGCTATGCAACTGAAACAGGTATATTATTCTATGCCAACTATAATTTAAAAACTCATCGAATTGTAAAATGTAAATACAAGCAACTAATTGTCTATTATATTTCAATAAAACCGGAAAAAATAAGACAAAGGGTAGTCGACTGGATAAGAAAATGAGACCCATGCATATACTGTCTACAACCTACCCATTTCCGATCAAATGACACAGACTGAGAGTAACAGGATGGAAAAGGATATTTCACAAAAATGAAAAGGAAAAAAAAGCCAGGGTAGCAATACTTACATCAGATAAAATAGACTTTAAAACAAAGGCTGTAATAAGAGACAAAGAAGGGCATTACATAATGATAAAGGCATCAATAAATCAAGAGAATATAACCCTAGTAAACACGTATGCACCCAACATAAGAGCACCTACATACATAAAGCAATTATTGAATGACATAAAAGAAGGGATCAACAGTAATACACTCATAGTACAAGACTTTAACAACTCATTGACACCAATGGACAGATATTCCAGGCAAAGAATCAACAAGGAAACAATGGGCCTAAAAGACATACTAGACCAGATGGATTTAATAGATATTTTCAGAGCATGTTACCCCAAAGCAGCAAAATATACATTCTTCTCAAGTGCACATGGAATATTTTTCAGAGTAGACCACATGTTAAGACATAAAGCAAGTCTCAATTAATTTAAGAGGATTGAAATCATATTAACAGTCTTCTCCAATCACAATGGTATGAAACTAGAAATCAACTACAAGAAAAAAAAAAACTAGAAAATACTCAAACACATGGAGGCTAAATAACATGCTACTAAACAATGAATGGGTTATCAATGAGATCAAGGAAGAAATCAAAAGATATCTAGAGACAAATGAAAATGAAAAGACAATGACTCAAAATCTATGGGACACAGCGAAAGCAGTCTTATGAGGGAAATTCATAGCATACAAGCCCACCTCAAGAAACAAGGAAAAGCTCAAATAAACAATCTAACCTTACACTTAAAAGATCTAAACTAAGAACAGCAAACAAAGCCCAAAGTGAGCAGAAAGAAGGAAATAATAAAAATCAGAGCAGAAATAAACTAGAGTCTAGAGAAACAATTCAAAAGATTAATGATAAACAAATTGACAGACCCTTAACAAGGCTCATCAAGGAAAAAAGAGAAAGGACCCATATAAATAAAATCAGATTTGAAAGAGGAGAAAAACTAAGGACTCCACAGAAATACAAAGGATCATAAGAAAATATGACGAGCAATTACATGCCAACAAATTGGACAATCTGGAAAAAATGGATAATTTCCTAGGAACGTATGATCTCCCAAGACTGAATCAAGAAGAAACAGAAATTCTGAATCAATAAAATTGAATTAGTAATCAAAAATCGCCAAGAAACAAAAATCCTGGACCTGATGACTTCATAGACAAATTTTACCAAACATTCAAAGATGAATTAACATCTATTCTTCTCAAACTATTCCAAAAAATTCAAGAAGAAGAAAGGCTCCATAACTCCTTTTATGAGTCCACCATTACCTTGATTTCAAAAACAAAGACATCACAACAAAAGAAAACTATATGCCTATATCTCTTATAAACATTGATGCAAAAATCCTCAACAAAATATTTGCAAACTGAATTCAGCAATACATTAAAAATATCATACAGCATGATCAAGTTGGATTTATTCCTAGGAGGCAAAGTTGGTACAATATCCTCAAATCAATTAATGTGATACACCACATTAACAAATCAAAAGATAAAAATCATGTGATTATATCAATAGATGCAGAAAAAGCCTTTGACAAAATCCAGCATCCATTTATGATAAAAATCTCAGCAAACTGGGAATAGAGGGAACATACTTCAGTATAATAAAGGCCATATGACAAGCCAACAGCTAATATACTCAATGGGAAATGGCTAAAAGTGTTTTCCTTAAGATCAAGAACAAGAATAGAGTGCCCTCTTTTACCTCTCCTGGTCAATATTATATTGGAAGTCTTAGCCACAGCAATAAGACAAGGAAGAGAAATAAAAGATATCCGAATTGGAAAGGAAGAAGTAAAACTCTCGTTATTTGCGAAAGACATGATACTATATATAGAGAACCCTAAAGAGTCCACCCAAAAACAGTTAGAACTGATCAATGAATTTAGTAAAGTAGCAGGTTACAAAATAAATATTCAGAAGCCAGTGGCATTTTTATATACCAATGGTCGACGTTCAGAAAGATAAATTAAGAAAACAATTCCATTTACAATTGCATCATAAACAATAAAATACCTGGGAATCGAATTAACCAAGGCGGTAAAAGATCTGTTCTCAGAAAATTATGTCATTGAAAAAAGAAAATGAAGAAGATACAAATAGATGGAAGCATATACCATGCTCATGGGTAGGAAGAATCAACATCATTAAAATGGCCATACTACCCAAAGCAAGTTATAGATTCAACGCAATCCATTTCAAAATACCAATGTCATTTTTCAGAGATCTAAAAGAAATAATCCTAAAATTTATATGGAAACACAAAAGACCCCAAATAGCCACAGCAATATTGAGAAAGAAGAACAAAGTTGGAGGTATCACACTATCTGATATCAAAGTATACTACAAGGCTACAGTAATCAAAACAGCATGGTATTGGCATAAAAACCGATGCATTGGTCAATGGAACAGAATAGAGAGCCCAGAAATAAATTCATGCCTATACTTAATTCACTTAATATATGACAAAGGAGGTAATAATATATGATGGGGTAAATACAGTCTCTTCAATAAATGGTGTTGTGAACATTGGACAGATACATGCAAAAAAAAAAAAACACAAAAAACCTGGACCACCTTCTTACACTGTATACAAGAATAGACTCAAAATGGATTAAAGACTTAAATGTAAGACCTGAAATCATAACACTTCTAGTAGAAAACATAGGCAGTTTTCTCTCTGATATTGTTAACAGGAATTCCCTTTCAGATATACCTCCCTAGGCTAGGGAAACTATAAAAATAAGTAAATAATTGGAACTACATGAAACTAAAAAGATTTTGTACAGCAAAGGAAACTATCAACAAAACAAAAAGACAACCAACTGATTGGGAGAAGATATTCACTAATGATACATCTGATAAGAGGTTAATATCCAAAATATATAAAGAATTCATACAACTCAACAACAACAACAACACAAAATCTAATTAAAGAATAGGCAGAAGATCTGAACAAATATTTTAAGAAAGAGGAAATACAGATGGCCAATAAATATATGAAAAGATGCTCAAGATCAGTAATCATCAGAGAAATGCAAATTAAAACCACAGTGAGATATCACCTGGCACCTGTCAAAATGGCTATCATCAATAAATCAGTGAACAACATGTGTTGACAAGGATGCAAAGAAAAGGGAACCCTCATACATTGTTGGTGAATTGCAAATTGGTACAACTGCTATGAAAACAGTCTGGAGGTTTCTCAAAAAATTAAAAAGGGATATACCTTTTGACCCAGTAATTGCACTTCTGGGTATTTATCCAAAGAAAAACAAAAAAATAATTTGTAAAGATCTGTGCATCCCCATGTTCATGGCAGCACAATTTATAATAGCCAAGATATGGAAGCAACCTAAGTGCCCATAAACAGATGATTGGATAAAGAAGTTATGGTTCATATATACAATGGACTATTATTCAGCCATTAAAAAAAATGAAATCCTACCATTTGCAATGACATGGCTAGGACTAGAAGTTATTATGCTGAGTGAAATAAGTCAGACAGAGAAAGATAAATACCATACTATTTCACTTATATGCAGAATCTAAGGAACGAAAAGAACAAACCAATCAAAATTAGACTCACAGATATAGAGGACAATTTTGTGATGAACAGAGGGGAGAGTGGTGGAGGGATGGGAGAATGGGGTGAAGAGTTAAAGAAGTACAAATTATTAGTTGATAGATGATCATGGAGATGTGGAGCAGAGCACAGGGAATGCAGTTAGCATTAATATATTGGCTAGGTAGAAAACCAGAGGAGAGAAGGAATAATTAGGATGATATTTGTCTAACCAATGGACTGTATACTTGAATCTAATAAAATATAAATAAATAAGAAACAAGAAAAATCTGAAATAAAAAATTTAATCTTACACCTAAAGGAACAACAAAAAAGAACAGTAAGCAAAAGCTAAAGTGAGTAGAAGGAAGGGTATAATAAAGATCAGAGTGGAATTAAATGAAATAGAGTCAAGGAAAACAATACAAAAGAACAATGAAACCAACAGTTGGTTCTGTGAAAAGACAAACAAAATTGATAAACCTTAAAATCTCCCAAGACTAAGTCTAGAAGAAACAGAAAATCTGAACTGGACAATTACCACCAACGAAATTAAATCGGTAATCAAAAAACTTCCAAAAAAATAAAAGTCCTGGCTTCAGAGATGAATTTTACCAAACATTCAAAGAAGAATTAATACCTATTCTTCTCAAACTATTCTAAAAAATTCGAGAAGAGGGAAGGCCCCCAAACTCCTTTTACGAGGCTGCTGTTACCCTGATTCCAAAACCAGACAAAGACATTACAAAAAAACAAAACAAAACAAACAACAACAACAACAAAAAAACAACTATAGGCCAATACCCCCGATGAACATAATGCAAAAATCCTCAACAAAATATTAGCAAACTGATTTCAGCAATACATTAAAAATATTATACACTATGATCAAGTTGGATTTATTCCTTGGATGTAAAATTTGTTCAATATTAGCAAATCGATTAATATGATGCAACACATTAACAAATTGAAAAATAAAAATTATATAATCACATCAATACTTGCAGAAAAAGCATTTTGTAAAATCCAGCTATATTACTTATGATAAAAATTCTGAGCAAATTGGGAATAGAGGGAACATAGCTCAACATAATAAAAGTGATATATGACAAATCTATAGCTAACATCATACTCAATGGGGAAAAGCTAAAAGCGTTTTCCTTAAGATCAGGAACAATACAAGGATGTTCACTTTCACAACTTTTATTCAACATAGTATTGGAAATTCTTGCCCCAGCAATCAGATAAGAAAAAGAAATAAAATTTATCAGAGTTGGAGAGAAAGAATAAAACTGTCATTATTTTCAGGTGACATAATACTATATAGAAAGAACCCCAAAGATTACACCCAAAAAATCTGTTAGAAATGATAAACAAATTCACTAAAGTAGCAGGATGCAAAATTAATATTAAAAAGTTGATTGTATTTTTATAAACCAATAATGAACCAGCAGAATGAGAAATTAAGAAAACATCTTGGCTTCCAGTCAAGATGACAGAGTAGGTAAACACTATGCTTGCCTCCTGTTACAACAACATCAAAATTAAAAATATACTACACAACAGCCATAAATGGGAGTCACCTGATACGTAGCTGAACAGACGTCCTACTACTGGAGATATACTGAAGAGGCCACTTTGAGACTGGTAGGAGGGGCAGAGATGTGGAACGAGCTGATCTCACATCCACGTGTGGCAAGTGAAAATGGGGAAATATATCTCAGCTATGGAGATACCTCCGGAGGATCAGTGGGTCCTGGCCCCACACTAGGCTCCCCAATACAGGGTTTCAGTGGCAGAAAGAGAAGTCCCCATAATTTCTGGCTGTGAAAACCAGCAGAGATTGCGGCTGAACGAGACAAAGGGTGGCTTCGGTTGCAGACATTTCTCTTAAGGGGCCTGTGCATATAGACTTACTTGCTGATGGACTCACTCACTCTTGGTTCCAGAGCTGTGGCAGCAGCTGGAAAGGTGCCAATGAGATACATAGAGGAACTGAGTTGTTTGCCTTTAGGTCAAGGACTGAAGAGGCAGTGTTCTCCCAGACAAAGTGCTAGCAGAGGGCCTTCTTCCTTTGTTGAACCCTCCCCTATGTGTCGTGCTGACACAAGTGGCCACCATATCTGAATCTTCTTCAACCTGGCTACCCACCTCCACCCTGTGATTCCCTGAGGCCATGCCCCTCCCAACTTGTGGGCCCACCCAAGCCAATTTCAGTGGATTTTCCATACAAAGAACCTGTCTTGGCTCTTCCTGCAAACTTTCTTGAAATTTCTCAAAGGTTCACAAAACCTAAAAAAGCATGATCTGGCCTTGACATGCCCCATATCTCTTACTGAGCAGCTTCAAGCTTGGCACTAACAAGAGCTTGCCTCGGTTTGTGGCATGGCCTCTCAAGGTACATCCAAGCCGAGGATGGATGACTGCCATCTGGAGATAGCTGGTATCTTATGCCAGATGGCACACAGAGCACAAGTTGTGGCAGGGCATCTCCCAGGGGACCTGGCCTGTACCCTCAAAGGTTGGCTTTCATCATTGAGCTGGAGCACAACCTGGGAACACATTCGAGGATGACACATCTAAAGAGCAGAATAGGCAGGCACCAGAGCCCTGATAAAGTGAATCCTGCACTGTAGGGTCAGCCCTTGCACAACGGCTCCTCCACTATAGTCATTGGCTAGTCATCACGACCAATCAGCCCAAGGTCAATCCCTTTCATTTATATGCAAATAGCAAGAAAGGCTCAACTACAACAAGAGGACAAACACAACCCATACAATGGACACACCTGGAGCACCCAGCTCAGGTGACCAGTATGACTGTGCAACTGGGCCCCACAGGACACCTACACATAAGGACATTCTACCACTCTACTAAGACCAGGAGACATAGCAGCCTTACCTAAAACATAGAAGTAAACACAGGGAGGAAGCCAAATTGTGGAGAAAAAAATGTCCCACATGAAAGAACAGAACAAAGCTCCAGGAAAAAAACAAGTAAACAAAACGGAGACAAGCAATCTACCAAATGCAGAGTTCAAAACACTGGTTATAAGAATGATTAATAAACTTAGGGAAAAATAGATGAAATAACTGAGAACTTTAACAAACAGAGAGAAAACATAAAAATGGAGATAGAACATATAATAAAGAGCCAGTCAGAAAGAAAAATACAATAACTGAATGGAGAATACCTTAGGAGCAATCGACAGATTAGATAAAACGGAGGACTGAATCAGTGATTTAGAAGATAAAGGAGCAAAAAAAAAAAAAATCAAAACAGCAAGAAGAAAAAAATGAAAAAAATGAGCACAGTTTAAGAGGTCTCTAGGACAACATCAAGAGTACCAACATTCACCTCATAGAGTTGCAAGAAGACAGAGAGAGAGAGAAAGGATTCGAAAAAGAATTTCAAGATATAAAGAAGGAAAACTTTCCGAATCTGTTGAGCGAAATAGAAATACAAACTCTGGAAACCACTGAGAGTTCTAAACACAATGAAACAAAACAGGCCAACAGCAAGATATCATAATTAAAATGCCAAAGTTTAAAGACAAAGAGATAATCTTAAAAGCAGCAAGAGAAAAAGCAGTTACCTACAACAGAGCTCCCTTAAGACTGTCAGCTGGGGAAAGTTTTGAAAACATGGGGTGAGAGACGTCCCCAGATCTCTTACCTTGAAACAACAATAAGCTGAACATCTAAAACTCAACAACAACAAAAAACACCCAAGCTGCACACCAGCACGTCTGAGCATGGGATCTGCACATAAGAGCTACCACAGGTCAGAACGATGGGTGTCGGGTGGTGGATTGGGAGAAATAAAGAAGCTTCCTCTTCCAGCCACCAGAACTCCTTGTAGAAGAGGAAAGAAAGAAGGAGTCGTGAGATCCCTGTACAGCCCTACCTGAAAAAGCCATGAGCCCCTGTGGCTGGCTAGTGGCAGGGTCCAGTCATCAGGGCAGAAGGCAGAGAAGCGGGAAAGCAGAAAAACAACAGTTGATTTTACCAGCCGTATTTGCAAAACTGAGGCTGAATCACAGCCCCCAACCCCCAACCAGAGGGGTCCACCCCCATACCCTCCAAGACAGAACACCGCAGAGCTGCAGGGGAATCTGAGAAAATAATATCGAAACTGTTACTAACATTAACAGGGACTGAAACTGAGGATAGTGACGTGATTAAATATCTATCAGGAAAAAAAAAAGGCATTTTTAAGGCTTTATATAAAGCAAGGATCCAAGAGGCTTAGACGCCACCTACTGGAAACCCCCCCCCCAAAAAAAAGTACCTTCTTTGCAACAGGCTAAAGAGAGACCTTGATATAATAAATCTTTCCAGAAAATCAGCAGAATATATTTCCATTAATGCCCAGGCAGAGAAATACTCCATTAAACACCATGAACAACCAAAGCGACGAGGCATCTCAGAAAGAGAAAAATCTCCAGAAAATAAGCTTACAGACATAGAAATATGTAACTTAAATGACAGAGAATGAGGGCGGTACTTCTGAAAAAAGAATTGGAGAGTTGCACAACAAGTCATATCAACGATTTCAGGAATTGAAAAAAACAAATAGATGAGCAGAGCAAAGAGACTGAAACCCTCAAAAAACAAAACAAAACAAAACAAAAAGAACTTCTGGAGATAAAGAACACAGTACAGGAGTTGAAAGATGAAATAGCAAGCTTGAGAAATAGAGTCGACCAAATGGAAGAAAAGATCAATGATATCAAAACCAGAAATCTAGAAAAAAATTAAAAGGAAGATGAGAGAACTGAAGAATGAAAAATAATGAAAGAAAAATACAAGAACTAGCTGATACCATCAGAAGAGGAAACATAAGAGTAATGGGCATTATCGAAGGTGAGGGAAAGGAACAGGGACTAGAAAGCATTTTCAGACGAATAGTGGATGAAAAGTTCTCAAATATAAGAAATAAGCTGGAGCTTGGAATTCAAGAACTTAACAGAACACTGAATTATCTCAACCCAAAAAAACCTTCACCAAGACACATTGTATTGAAATTATCAAAAATCAGTGACAAAGACAAAATTCGTAAGGCAGCAAGGGAGAAGAAACCGGTAACTTATAAAGGAAAACCCAATAGATTATATTCAGACTTCTCAGTGCAAACCTTACAACACAGAATGGAGTGAAATCAAGCATTTAAAATATTAAATGAAAGAAATTACCAGCCTAGAATAATGTATCCAGCTAAGCTCTCCTTTAGATATGAAGGAGAAATTAAGACCTTTCCAGACATAAAAAATTGAGAGAATTCTCCACTACGAGGCCTGCGTTACAGGAAATACTGAAGGGAGTCAGCTCACCTAAAACAAAACGGCAAAAGAAATACATAATTAGGAGTAAAGTGACTATCAGGCAAATAGAAGCAGAGGAGTGTAACCCTTACTGAGAACAGGGCGTTATAAGCTTAAATAATAAGTGAATTGTTATAACAAGATAGTAATGAATGTTCAGCATACATAGGGACAAACTGAGATAACAATGATTGAAAGGGGGAGGATTCAAGAATCCAAATTTGCAAAGGGGAATGGAGATAAGGCATGCCTAGAAGAAAATGAACAACTGTGTGTGTGTGTATGTGTGTGTGTATGTAGT
>NW_011889675.1:489376-555033 GCF_000151845.1 Pteropus vampyrus
ATATATATAACTATGCTTTACATATTTGTAATGGTAACAACACAGCAAACATTCAGAACCGAAGTATATAACATGAAACAAAACGAACCAGAGGTAAAACCCACAAAAGCCAACCAAAATAAAGAAAACAGAAACACAAGGACAAGGAAACAATGGAAACACTGAGCTACCAGAAAGTAAAAGATAAAATGGCTATAAGAAGACCTCATATTTCAATAATCACCTTCAATGTAAATGGACGGAATTCACCAATAAAAAGGCACAGAGTAGCAGAAATGATCAAAACACAAAACCCAATCATGTGCTGCCTCCAGGAGACACATCTCAGCTCCAAAGAAAAATATAGACTCAAAGTGAAAAGGTGGACAATGACATTCCAAGCAAATGGCATTCGAAGAAAAGTGGGAGTAGCTGTACTAATATCAGTCAAAATAGACTTCAAAATGAAAAAAGTAAAAGAAAGATACTGAGGGACACTTCATAATGATAAAGGGAATCATGTGACAAGAAGACATAACACTTACGAATATCTATGCTCCCAATCAGGGTGCATCAAAATATGTAAACTAATCAATAACAGAACTAACAGGAGAAACAGATAAAAACACTATCTTAGTAGGGTACCTAAAAACTCCACTGTCAGATATGGACAGATCATCAAAAGAGAAAATCAATAAGGGAAAAAATACCCTTAAATAATACATTAAACCAATTGGACATACTTGACAGTTACAGGGCCTTCCATCCCAAAACAGCTGCTTATATATTTTTCTCTAGTATATATGGAACGTTCTCAAGAATCAACCACATACTGGGACACAGAGATAGCCTCAACAAATGTAAGAGGGTTGAAATCATACCAACCATGTTCTTCGATCATAATATTTTGAAACTAGAGATCAACTGCAAAAAAGAAAGCAGGAAGATCCAAAAATACATGGAGATCAAATAACATGTTACGAAAGAATAACTGGGTCAGAGAAGAAATAAAAAAAGAGATCAAGAGATACATAGAAATGAATGATAATGATAGTACAACATATCAAAACTTTTTGGACACGGCAAAAGTGGTCGTAAGAGGAAAGTTTATATAATTACAGGCCTATCTCTATAAAACAAGAAGGAGCTCAAATAAACAACCTAATGCTTCACCTTAAAAAACTAGAAAAAGACCAAATGACACCTAAAGTCAGCAGAAGGAAAAAAATAATCAAAAGTAGAGCAGAATAAATGAAATTGAAAACAAACAAACAAACAGACAAACAAAAACAATAGAAAAAATAAATGCAATGACAAAAAAAAAAATGGTTCTTTGAGAAGGTTAATAAAATTGAAAAACCCTGGCTAGACTCACTAAAGGAAAAAGAGAAAGGACACAAATAAACAAAATCAGGGATGAAAGAGGAGAAATATGACAGATTGCAGAAATACAAAGGATCATACAAGAATACTATGAAAAAGTATATAACACCAAAATTAATAACCTAGAAGAAATGGACCAGTACTTAGCAAAATACAACCTTCCTAGACTGAATCAAGAAGATCTGGAAAATCTAAATAGACTGATCAGCAGTATGGAAATTGAAACAATCATCAAAAACCTACCAAAATGTAAAAGTCCAGGACCAGATGGCTTCACCAGTGAATTCTACCAAACATTCAAAGAAGATTTAATACCTATTCTCCTCAAACTCTTTCAAAAAAATCAAAAAGGAGGCAATATTTCCCAACTCATTTTATGAGGTCACAATTACTCTGATATCAAAATCTAGTAAAAGTAACACAAAAAAAGAAAACTACAGACCAATATCTCTCATGAACACAGATGCAAAAATCGTAAATAAGATACTAGCGAACCGAATACAGCAACATATTAAAAAGATTATACGCCACGATCAAGTGGGCTTCATCCCAGGGGCACAGGGATGGTTCAAAATGCGCGAATCAATTAATGTGATACACCACGTAAACAAAATAAGAGATAAGGTCATATGATCATATCAATAGATGCAGAAAGAGCCTTTGACAAGATACAGCATCCAATAATGATGAAATCACTTAACAAAATCGGTATAGAAGGAAAGTACCTTAATATAATAAATGCCATCTATGGCAAACCCTCAACCAACATTATACTTAACGGTGAAAAACTGAAAACATTCCCTCTAAGATCAGGAATAAGGTAAGGCTATCCACTATCATCACTGTTATTCAATATGACATTAGATGTCCTAGCAAGTGCAATTAGACAAAAGAATAATGTTAAAAGCATCCAACAGGAAAACGAGAAGTCAAACTATCACTATTTGAAGATGACACGATTCTCTATATAGAAAACCCTAAAGACTCCACAAGAACTCTACTAGAAACAAGAAACAAATACAGTAAAGTCTCTGGATACACAATCAACGTTCAAAAATCCATAGCTTCCCTATACTCTAATAATGATTTGTCAGAAAAAGAAGTGGAAAAAATAATTCCTTTTGCAATTGCAACAAAAAGAATAAATCACCTAAGAATAAATTTAACGAAACATATGATGGACCTGTATAATGAAATCTATAAAACCTTATTAAAAGAAATTGAAGAATACACAAAGAAATGGAAAGATATTCCGTGTTCTTGGATTGGAAGAATCAACATAGGTAAAATGACCCTATTACCTCAAGCATTATACAGATTTAATGCGATCCCCATCAAAATCTCATCAGCATCTTTTAGAGAAATAGAATAAAAAATCATCAGATTTGTATGGAACAGAACTCGAATCACCAAAACCATCCTGAGAAAAAAGAATGAGGCTGGAGACATCACTCTGCCTGACTTCAAATTATACTACAAAGTGACAGTAATCAAAACAGCATGGTATTGGCAGAGAAACAAACACACAGACCGGTGGAATACAATCGAGAGTCCAGAAGTAAAGCCATATTTATATGGGCAAATAATTTTCAACAAAAACGCCAAAAACATACAGTGGAGAAAGGAAAGCCTCTTCAATAAATGGTGCTGGGAAAACTGGATAGCCACCTGCAAAAGAATGAAACTAGACTGTTGTCTATCACCACACACTAAAATTAAATCAAAATGGATTAGGGATCTGAATATAAGACTGGAACCAATAAAATACGTAGAAGAAAACGTAGGAACTAAATTCAAAGACCTTGAACTTAAAAAATATTTTATGAATTTGACTTCAAAAATAAGGACCGTAAAAGCAAAAATAAATGAATGGGACTACATCAAACTAAAAACCTTCTGCTCAGCAAAAGAAATTATCAACAAGGTAAAGAGAAAGCCATCTGAATGCAAAAATATATTTGCAAGCGACACCACTTATAAGGGCCTAATATCTAAAATATACAAAGAACTCATACAAATCAATAACAACAACAACAACAAACAAACAAACAAACAATCCAATCAAAAAATGGGCAGAGGACTTAAAGAGACATTTCTCCCTAGAGGACATACAAATGGCCTACAAACATATGAAACGATGCTCAACATTGCTAGCTATCAGGGAAATGCAAACTAAAACCACAATTAGATATCATCTCACACCTGTTAGAATGGCTATAATCAACAGGAAGAGTAATAACAAATGTTGGAGAGGTTATGGAGAAAAAGGAACCCTCATACACTGCTGGTGGGACTGCAAATTGGTACAGCCATTATGGAAAACAGTATGGAGTTTCCTCAAAAAACTAATGATTGATCTACCATATGTTCCAGCAATTTATCTACTGGGTATTTACCCCAAAGTTTTGAAAACCCATATCCGTAAAGATATTTGCACGCAGCATTATTCACAGTGGCCAGGACATGGACGCCACTGAAGTGTCCTACAATAGATGATTGGCTAAAGAAGCAGTGGTACATATATACAATGGAATATTACTCAGCCATAAGAAGAGATGAAATACTGCCATTTGCGACAACATTGATGGACCTCAAGATAATCATGTTAAGCGAAATAAGCCAGACAGAAAAAGTTGAAAATCACATGATATCACTTATATGTGGGATATAAACCTAAAAGCAACAAATGAACAGGACAAACAAACAGAGACTCATGGACATGGACAATGGACTATTGATTATCAGAGGGTAGGGGTTGGGCAAAGAGGGGAGAGGTAGATGGGGTAAAGGGGGTCAACTATAGAGGGGAAGTGGAGCATGAAGTGTGTAAAGGAGATCAAATATAGGGTAGCTGAAGGAAGTTGGACTTTGGGTGGTAATCACACAATAGAATATATAGAAGTCAAATTATAATGTACACCTGAAAAGTATACGATTGTATTAACCAGTGTTATCCCAATAAACTTAATCAAAATCAGTAAGTAAGTAAGGAAGGAAGTAAATAAATAAAATACAAAATCTTACCGTTTGTGACTACATGGATGGACCTAGTGGGTGTTATGCTAAGTGAAATAAGTCAGACAGAGAAAGACAAATACCATATGATTTCACTTATATGAATCCACGGAACAAAATAAACAAACAAAAGAACAGACTCATAGACACAAAGAACAAATAAACTTGTGATTGCCAGATTTGGGGATGGTGGGAGTTGGTTGAAAAGGTGAGAGGATTAAGAAGGTCAGATTTTTGGTTACTAAATATTCACTCGGATGTAAAGTACAGCATAGCAAATATAGTTAATAATATTGTTATAACTATGTGTAGCGCCAGATGGGTATTGAACTTATTGAGCAGGTCACTTCATAAATTATACAAATTTCCAACCACTATACCGTCCACTTGAAACTAATATAAAATATTATTAAATACTAACTCTAATTAAAAAATAAAAATTAAAAAAATACAAAGACGGTTTGCTACTTTTAAGTTTTTATTTCCAAAGCACATTTTGGAGAGTATATGGCTACTTGTCTTTAGTTCTTTGACTGAATTGATATGTATATTCCCTTTTGTGGCCCTCCTAATTGATTTTTTCATCTGTAAGTAACTTTCAGCTCTAATTGTCTATGATTCATTCACTCTTATAATTAATATAGACTGGATCAAGTTGCATGCTGAAACCTCAGCAGAATGAAGAAGAAAAAGGATAGAAAAAATCTTGGAAAGGGTCTTACTGAAATTTTATGGACTAATTTGTTTCTAGGACTATGCTTTCAAGATTATGGGTAGCACATCAAATCAGAGTTCAAAGAATGAGGAAAACTTCGGCTTTATTCATGGTATGATCAGGTCCTGAATTTGGGGTATGAAAAAGCATTAGACTAAATATTTGATGGTAGGACCTGGTATCATATGGTTCATTGATTGCTAACTTTTCTCTGCTATGATTTTTACTTCTACCAGAACTGAGTACAGCTTCTTAAGGAATTAAACGTTAGGCACTAGTTATTGCGCTACAACATTTCTGTGTATCACTGGATTTTATACACTAAACTAGGGTTGGCAAACGTTTTCTGTAAAGATCCAGATAGTAAATACTTGAGGCTGGCTGTATGGTGTCTGTCATGACCATTAACTCTGTCAATATAGTATGAAAGCAGCCACAGACAATAAATAAATACTAGGGTATGGCTTTGTTCCAATAAATCTTCATTTATGGACCTTGGAATTTGAATCTCATAAATTTTATGCATCATTAAAATATTATTCTTCTTTTGATTTTTTAAACTTAAGAACATATACATCATTCTTAGCTTGTGGGCCATACAAAAACAGGCAGCAGGCCATATTTTGCAACTCCTGTATTAAAACAAATGACAGTTAGTGAGCAATGATCTACTTAATTCTGCCTAGCAGGCCTCCCCTGCCACAATCAGGGCCACAGATATCCACTCATAAAGTTAGTCTGTTTGATGGTCCTGCTTTATTTCTACATTTTGCTCTGGTAATAGGGCTCTGATGTGCTTGTTATTGATAAAACTACTTGAGTTGCACTCCAGTTCCTACAAATATACTTTATTTTATGTCTGAGTGTCTGCTTGGCACCCAGTTTCTCCAGAACTAGAGACTCCCAACCCAAAGTGCTCCTGGAGATGAGAGTTTTGCATATTAACCTTAGTAACTATGGCTGGGTTTCTGTAATCTTCCTGATGTTTACTAACTACTTGCCTGAATCATATTCCTGAGGTTGGTCTAGTTCTTGGCCTTGTGAACTCGGCCAATCTCACCAAGCCTGACTGAGGCAGTTAGCATCGTACGAACAGAGAGGCATGTAGGAAAAAAAGATGTAAAATGAGACTCAAAGACAGTCTTTAAATAGCTTTCATTATAATCCAAAATCAAGATGGCGCAATCTCTTTGTCTTGTTCTATCCTTTAGGAAGCACAAGTGTTGAGAATTGAATTTCTTTCTACCAGAATGGCTGCTCAACGCTGAAGGAAAAATACACACAGGTAAAACTCATAGTAACTGCATCAAGGCACAATAAAAATTGTTTAATTATAGTCTTTACTATCTTAACTTTCAAGTCTCTGAGTTCATTTTTCATGGTTTTGGCTCATTCTTGATTAATCAAAACCGTTCCAGAATTTTATGGAATATGCAAAGTGATGAAGTCACATACGCTTTGGTATTTTTTATAAATCTCTTTCACATGTACGGAACTCTATTATATGATATATAGCTATCTTTATTTTCCAATGTATGAACCGTTTCTTCAAGATGAAACTATACATTATAATGTAGATGATGCTACATTTCAACTTTTCATCAATTCGTCATATATCCTTTGCAAAGGCAATTGGGGAAAAAAAACTGTATTGATTGCTCCCCATTTTGAGTTTATGTTTTTTTCTGGGAATAAATCTGAGAACGTGTATTTCTGACCTAAGTTTTGTATCTGATATTTCATCCAAAAGACAATAGCCCATCTGCTTTGCACCAGGATTTTTAAGTGTGGTTAATTATGAAAAATATGCATTGCATTTACATCACTGCAATTCAGTGACATGAGAATGGAGGTAGTATGACATAAGGATTTAGAGTGTTGATTGTTAAATTAAAGACCTAACTTGGATATAATCTGAAAATCAAATATCTAGACATAGCTCATACTTTTGATTTTCAAGTAAAGTATGGATTTATAGTGACCTGTTATTCTCCACAACCAGAACATGCCTATATGCTGCCATAAAATTGTCTCTTTTTGATTGCTTTGGTTATGTTTATTTAGCTATCTTATTTGGCACAGACTAACAGACTGACACTTTAGGAACCATTTCAGGTTTCTGGTTGTGCAAATATTGACTCAAAGCAAAATGCATAAACTCCTTAGTGAATATATTTTTCACATGGGAAAATAAGTCTCATTATTTTATATTCCCATGAACCACACAATTCTTAATTGCAAGGCAAAGGAAAGATACTTTGAAGCGCAAAAGAAAATGGGAAAATATAGAGGAAACTAAAGATAGTGCTAATCTAACTAGCTTTACCTTTTAACTTTGATAACACTTTCATTGGTTTCAAACCATATCCATGGTTCTTTGTTGACTGCTTGGAGCTTAGAACTATAATAAAGGAATAGAAATTCTTTTATTTCTTCAGTTGTTCAGTTTTTATAACAAGAACCATTTCCTCTAACATTCAGACATAAGACTACAAGGTTTATGCTTAACCTCATTTATCTTAGATTTGTCTTATATCTGTACCTTCTTTCTCCCACAATGAAGATTCCAGTGATAAGAAAAGAGCATAGAGGGTCTCAGCACTGTTTAATAAGATGGGAGAAACTGGAGTCTATTTAAATGGTGATGAGAATGAGCCAGAAGATCACAGGAAATTGAAGATAAAGGAGAAAAAGAGTCAATAGTGTAAGATTCCTAATGAAGTGGGAAAAGGGACACTTCAACTGTAATATCACTAAACAACAAATAGGATATGGATGCAGTTATCACGCAAAGTCTTTGTCATTTGGATGGCTCCTTTCCCTGGATTCTGTAAGAATGTAGGTTTTTCCTTATTTTGATCTTGACATGACCATTTAGGCTCAGGAGGGAGCATCATATGTTGATCATCTGCTGTGCATAACTGTGGCAGACATAGGAATAGAACTGGCTTGGATTCTTAGGCCAATGTTCTTTTCACACATCATATTGTTGTTCTTGAAAACAGTGTCATTTTTTAAAAATACCCTTATTTTTTGATTGCTGGTTAAGAATTTTCACTTCAGTACATTTTAAGTGTTTGATTTGGAGCTGGTTCTGCATATAAAATTTATCCAAGGGACAAGGATCTTTCCTGCTTAGGTGTCTGGAGGAGCCCTGCTTCACCCACTGCCTCATCATGTCCTTTTTGGCACCACTAACTCATATGAAAATTTGGAGGAAACCAAGGATAATATTAATATAACCAGCTTCACTTCTCAATTTTGATATTGCTTTCATTGGGATTGGTGGCTTAAAATCATTTCTATGGCGCCTGTTTACTGCTTGAGACTATGACTGAAGAACACACAGTCTTTTTCTTTATTACTCACATTTATATTTATAAATTCCCTATGAGCAATAATAAACCCATAGGGAGTATTTATAAATTCCTTATTAAGTCAGTACTCTGCAGAACTCATTGTTATCTTTTGACTGCTTCATCTACAAGTTTTCTAGGATGTGAGTCATCTATTCAGGTGCTAAACTCTTTTTATTCCTCAAATTGTGACTTTTTGGTTGTTCTTGACCCTCTTAACTTCACTCCGTTTTAATAGGACCCCATGAATTTGTTATGGTCATCAAATTCTTCTTTATTTTTTTCTCTCATAATATTGGTTGAAAGGTTCCTGAAAATGTGTGACATTTTCTGAGCTTGTGTTGCTACGTGAACTGGTGGCTTGAAAGCTAGCCTCTAACTACTATCTTCTATTTTTTTAAACTTGAGTCACTAAAACCCAAAAGTATCAAATAATTCTAAATTGATCATGTCCAACCTTTCTTTCTCTGGTGGCAACCCGCCTTCTGACTGTAATTCCTGAGGGTTATGTCAAATGTCCACACTGGCAGGCCTAACACTGTGAAGGGAGCCATGCTGTGAACAGGGACTGGCACAAGAACTTTCTTGATTAGTCCTGTAATTTCTTAGTGAAATACTCCTCAAACTCCAGATGGTCTTTTCATTTTCTGATGTTTTTATTCACATGAACCAATGCTTTCAGCCTCATCTTCCCCCACAAACAATAGTCAAGAACTCTGACTGTCTCTTCTTCCACCTTTTCGGCTCACACAAGGACACTCTCACTTGAGCCACCATGTTTATAGTTTTACTCTTTGTGTCACCAGTGTTGGCTGCTGCCTCTTAAGCCTACCTTTATATATTTTTAATCCATCTGCCTTTCTTCTATTTTTCTTGCCGATATGATATCACATATCAGCTTTGTCTGGTATTGTTGGCCATGGCTAGACATGACCAAAAGAGGCTTCACTGAGGATCAAAATGGAAAACTCCTATATCCTGTACTCCAGGCAAAGAAAAGCAGAGATCGTCCCAGTACTGGCAAGCAAGAACTTCAGGGCCCTAGCATAGAAATTGGGCCTGGGTGCTGTGACTTATCGAATAGGGGAATTTTTGCCTTCTATAGCAGTATAAAATGTCTCTGGGTACCTAATACAGGTGCAAGGAGGATATAAACTATAGCAGGCCCAAATATCACACCTCCACAAATCTGGTTGGTGTTTCCTCTCAGTATGGGTGTTTAGTCTACAGATCTTAGAGCATGTCTCGGAGAGATGCAAGGAAAGCCAAGGGCAGCCAAGTCAACTGTGATATCTTTATCTCATTTGTATTCTTTGAGCTGCTGATCTATTTTGAGAGTAAACTGAAGTGACCTCTAATGTGAACCAGGCTCCCTGATTTTGCCTCATGTAAGTGAAAAATAATTTTTTCATATTTTCACTGATCTGTAGACCTTATCTACAGGTCTCCACAATAATGCACAGAAGAAGGAGTGCTATGAGAGGCTTTGCCTCCCTCTTTCCTTTACATTCATTTTTCTTGCTCATCATCCCCTTTGTCCTAATTTCTCTGATCATTGATCTTGGGCATGTGACGGCACTGATATTGAATAAAATTTGTTATTCTTTCAATAACTATTTTTGAGCACCTATAATATGTCAGGTACTATTTTGAGCACTGAGGATATAGAACTGAACAATAAAGGCAAAACTCATGCTCTTGTGAAGATGACATTTGACGGTATGTTAGATGGCGAAAAATGATATAGAGAAAAAAAACACAAGCAAGAAAGCAAAATAAAGAGTACTTCAGGCCTATTTTAAATAGGATGATTCAGGAAAACATAACTGAGAAAGTGATATTTAAGGAAATACCTGAAGGAAGTGAGGGTGCAAGTCACATACTATCCATGGGAAGACAGTTCCAGGTGGGGAAAACAGCGGATGAACACTCCCTGAGGTAGAAGCAGGCTTAGAAACAATCCAGATTTACATGAACAGATGAATGGATTAACAAAATGTGGTATAATCATACAATGGAATATTATTCAGCCTTATAAAGGAATGAAGTACTGATACATCTTACAATGTGGATGAACTTCCAAAACAATATGCTAATTAAAAGCAACCAGGCACAAAAATCCACATGTTATATGATTACATTTATACAAACTGTTCAAAATAGGAAAATTTATAGAGACAGAAAGCAGAGTAGTGGTTGTCTGGAGCTGGGGGTGAGAAAGCAGATTAACTGTAAATGAGTGTGAACAATTTTATTGGGATAGTGAAAACGTTCTAAAACTGAAAACATAATGGTAGTTACACAATTCTACAAATTTACTAAGAAGTCATCAAACTGTCCATTTAAATAAAATAGATGTATTTTATGGTATGTAAATTATACAACAATGAAGCTGTTTTTTAAAAAAGTAGGCCTGACTGAATGGCATTCTAGAGCTTTACTAGATTGAGAGAGCTCAGAATATGATAAAGGTGAAGAATACGCCCTCAGGAATAAAAGTGAAGCATTCTGATGTGAGAGAGAGAAAAAGATGAAAGGAAGAATAAGAGGCCATACACCCTGCCCCCACCCACCCCACCATCATAAGGGTAGAACATGTGGGGGAGAGTGAAAATTTGACAAACATTTTCCAAGAAAGTTTAGGGAGGAAATTGAAAACAGGGTGGAATTATGCTCAATTTGGTCTTTGAAACTCTGAGACACCACCTTTCTGAGTGCTCCTTCACTAACAAAGAATGATCATAACATAAGAGAAATGGAGACAAGGCATATCTAGGCAGAGAAAGAGACTTATATCTCCCTCAGCTCCTACCTGGTATAGACTTATCCAGAAATTTCCAGATATTTCCAGTGGAGGAAATGAAAAATAACTGAATGTCGATAATCAGCAGGCCTGCCATGGGTCCACTGCCATGAAGAGCAAAGTGATCCCCTGGCAGAGGTTGCCAGGGGATAGTATCATTCAGGGGCAGGACAGCCTCATTCAGGGGCAGGATAGAAAACGTGAGATTCAGAAGATCAGAAAGGCATCAGGGGGAAGGGTGGGACCAAGTCAACAGTGTAGTGAAGAACTCTGGACCTAGATGAGCTGCGAGCATAGCCTCTACATTTGACAAGTCCTGGATTTCATCATAAGATGCCAGCAGAGTGCCAAGCCTTGGGGGGACAGGGTTGCTGAGGACATTGATGTAGAAGCCAATGAAGAACTACACAAGTATGCCCATGTCAATGGGCTGCTCTTTCTCTATTGCCGTTTTCTGTGAAGAGGGATATAGAGGTGGAGAGTTGAAACACTGAAATATTGAGAATTATCCAAAAGGACTGAGTTAACCCAGAAAGATGCTATTTTTATTGAAATATACTTGAATATCACATTGTATAAACTTAAGGTATAAAACATGTTGATTTGGTACATTTATGTATTGTAATATAATTGACACTGTAGCAATAGTTAGTGCCTCTATCACGTCACATAATTAGCATTTCATTTTTGTGGTGGGAATAATTAAGATCTACTCTCTTAGCAAGTTTGATGATTATAATACAATAGTGTTTATATTCACTGTATGGTACATTAGATCTCCAGGACTTATTTTTTTATTTTATTTTTATTTTTCAATTTCAGTTAACATTCGATATTATTTTATATTAGTTTTAGGTGTACAGTATAGTGATTAGACATTTATATAACTTATTAAGTGATCCCCCTGATTAGTCTGATACCTACCTGGCACTATAGTTATTACAATATTATTGACTATATTCCCTATATTGTACTTTACATTCCCATGACTATTTTGTAACTACCAATTTGTACTTTTTAATTCCTTCACTTTTTTCACCAAGCGCCTCCAACGCCCCTCCCATTTGATAACCATCAAAATGTTCTCTGTATCTAAAAGCCTGTTTCTGGTTGTTGTTGTTGTTGTTGTTTATTTTGTTCTTTAGTTTCCACATATATGTGAGATCCTATGGTATTTGTCTATTTCTGTCTGACTTATTTCACTTAGCATAATACCCTCTAGATTCATCCATGTTGTTGCAAATGGTAAGATTTTATTTGTTATGGCCAAGCAATATTCTATTGTATATATGTACCACCTCTTCTTTATCCAATCTTCTATTAATGGGCACTTAGGTTCCTTCCATATCTAGGCTATTATAAATAATGCTGCAATGAACATAAAGGTGCATATATTTTTAAAAATGAGTGTTTTTATTTTCTTCAGATAAATACCAAGAAGTGGAATTGCTAGGTAATAAGGTAGTTTTATTTTTAATTTTTAAAAGCCTCTATACTGTTTTCCATAGTGGCTGCACCAGTTTGCAATTCCACCAAAGTACTTGAGGGTTCTCTTTTTTTCACATCCTCTCCAACACTTGTTGTTTATTGATTTATTGATGATAGCCAGTCTTACAGATGTGAGATGATATTTCATTGTGATTTTAATTTGTGTTTCTGATTAGTGATGTTGAGTATCTTTTCATATGTCTATTGTCCATCTGTATGTCCTCTTTGGAGAAATTTCTTTTCAAGTCTTCTGCCCATTTTTGAATTGGATTGTTTGTTTTTCTTGGTGTTGAGGTCTATGAGTTCTTTATAACTTTTGAATATTAACCCCTCTTCAGATGAGTCTTTGGTGAATATCTTCTTCCATTCAGTAGGTTGGTTTTTTTTTTCATTTTATTGATGGCTTTCTTTGCTGTACAAAAACTTTTTCATTTGATGTAGTCCCATTTGTTTATTTTTGCTTTTGTTTCTCTTGCTCAAAGAGATATAGCAGAAAAAAATATTACTAAGAGCAATATCAGAGGTTACTGCCTATGTTTCCCTCTAGGAGTTTTATGGTTTCAGGTCTTACATTTAAGTCTTTAATCCATTTTGAGTCTATTCTGCTTTCCCAATGCTATTTAATAAATAGTCTATTTATTAGAGGCAAGGTATTTTCTTGCCTCTTTTGTCATAGATTAAATGACCAAATAGGTATGGATTTATTTCTGGGCTCTCTTTTCTGTTCTATTGATCTCTGTGTTCAAGGACTTATTTTAATGGAAAAAGACTGGGTTTCCTTCATGTTTGAATATAGTAATAAAACAAGTTGACATAGTCCCCAATTGAGCACAGAGGACCAAGGCCTGTACCTGGTTGCTCATTCACAGTGCTGTGAAAGGTTGAACCAGATTGAGCTCTGTACAGTTCTAGGTAAGCCACCAACATTTTTGACATTAGAGATTTGATCAGGATTTCTACAGTGAAGCTAAAAGCAGAAGGATCTGAGGCTGGATTATATAGGTCTTTAAAAGTTCAAACCTTGTCTCTACTAACCACTATAATAAATTTAAGAACCAAGTAGAAATGCTAAACGCACCAATCCATTTCATACATGGAGATCTGGTTCCTTCTAAGCCAAGGGTTTCCTAATCATGGGTCCATGGAGGGACTGTAAATAGCACATGAATTCCTTGAAGGCTGGGTGGAAAACTGAGGATTTACATATCTGTGTGGGTTTCTAGATAGAGGTTTTATAACTTTTATGAGTTTCCCAAGTGGGGAAAGAAAAAGTTAACCACTCATAGAGAGGGCAGTTGATGCTTGAAGAATGGGTGAGCTCACCCAGAGAAAGTGGGGACAGAGGAAAGTCCCACGTGGAACACTAAAAAAATCGATAAAAGAACTGTAAGATAAGTCAGAAATTTTAACTAAATGATTCTCAAATCAGCATCACATGAAATGCAGATGATGTGATTGAATTTAATGATGGGAAGGTCATTTTTGTAGACTACTGACCTGGGGCTTATGGGTACACTTTATGAAGTACATAAACTATTTGAAATGGAATGTGAAATTTCCTGCGTATTTGTACATAAGCATATTTCTGGGGAAATTCCACAGAATCTTAGAGAGCTTCCTCGACACCCAAAAGGTTATAAACCATTTACTTAAACACTTAAGCTTCTGACAATGACAATGATTCGGATGCTTCTCATGACAATTTACATTTTCTTCTCTCTCTCTCTCTCTCTCTCTCTCTCTCTCTCTCTCTCTCTCTCTCTCTCTCTCTCATAGAGCAATATACAATATGGCAGTCCAATCTGAATATAAGAACAGAGAGAGCTCAAAGGGATGATTCCAAGATTAATTATCTTTTTGAAGTGAGATGTAGCAGATCTGCTCAGCATTTGAGTCAGGTTGTAGGCAGGAAACCTTGAGCTGACCACATAATTAGTATCGAATTCATTGAAGTATTTTGTCTTTGGTTGTATAAGACATTATAAATGAGGATGGCCATTGCCAGAAGGAAAACTACATGGACTATTTATCATTATGAAGCAGACAGGAGGAGTTGACTGACCTGGTGGGTTAATCCAAATTCTAAGCAATAATCTCATGACATGATAATTCAGTGAACAAGATTTAGACCGTACCTGTCTTCAGTATTTCTTTAAAACAATAATTTGAAATTAAATACTGAATACAATTAAATTTCTTCACTTGCTGAACTACTAGGGATTGATTTTATCTAGTTGTGCAGATGACATTTAGCCACCATCATTCCCAAGAATCACTTATGAGGACTGTGTTACTCTGTGATAATTCTTACCTTGCCTGGGCTTCTATCTTTTGTAAAGGAAGCTGTCCTTGGCATCAGTGGGAAGTCTCCAGGAACAGACTACACTCTCTGATAGGACTGCCTCAGAATAATGTTTTATTCAAATAGTGTATATTTAGCACTACGCTAAATACTTTTCATTTATTTGATTCTCACAAAACATTTATGATGTAGGTATTATCCCCATTTAATCCCACGATGAAACAGTCTTAGAGATGATAAAAAGTTGGCACGTAAACCTTTGTATACTGTTGGTGGGAATGTAAATTAGTATAGCTACTATGGAAAACAGTATAGAGGTTCCTCAGAAATTAAAAATAGAACTACCAGCAATCTTACTTCTGAATATATACCCAAAGAAAATAAAATGACTTTCTTGAAGAGATAATCTGCATGCTCATTTTCATTGTAATATTATTCACAATAGCTAACATACACAAACACAGCCTTAAAAAAAGGAAATTCTGACATTGCAACAGCATAGATGAACCTGAAGGATATTACACTAAGTGAAATAAGCCAGACACACACAAAAAATTCATTCTATTATTTATATATGGAATCTAAGAGAAAGAAAAAGTCAAACTCATAGTAGCAGAGGGTAGAATGCTGATTATGGGTTGTTTGGCTTAAGTTCTCTTTGCCAAGTTACTCTAGTTAAATCATTAGGCAAGAGGTACAGAGGCTGGGACATAGGGGAAAAGGGAAGATTAAAAAAAAAAAGGTAAGTAAATGGTGGTTGCCAGGGGCTTGGAGTAGGGAGTAGGGAGTCACAGGGAGTTGTTGTTTAATGGGTACATGGTTTCAGTTTTGCAAAATGAAAAGAGTTACAGAGATGGATGGTGATGACGGTTGTGTAACAATATGAATGTAATTAATACTACTTTAAAATGGTTAAGATAGTAAATGTTATGTTATATGTATTTTCCATGTTTAAAAATTAGAAATAAAAGAAAATCTGAAAAATAAAATAAACAAGTAGCCCATGATCATACATCTGTTTAAGAGGTAAAGTCAGTCATTAAAATTAGCTCAGTCTAATACAAATTCCATGTTCTTTCCACAAAACTATGCAGCCATTATAATCAAATCATGAAACTTAATTTATTTATAAAAATAACAATTCTTCGAAGGATACATCTTGGTCAACTTTATACCCTTATTGTTGCAAAACTGTAATGGCCTTGGAGAAAAAAAATGGCATAGATGAGGGAAGCTTTGATCATCCCTCTTGCAACCAAATCACAGTTGTGACAGAAACAGGGCAAACAGCAAGGGAAGTCACCTGAGATCTAGATGAACAAGCCCTTCAACTAGGGAGAGAAGAAATCACCCTGCAACAGGAGGAGGTAGGACAGAGCCAGGATGTGAAGCTGTCCAGTCTCGAGCAGCTGAGTGGGACAGAGGCTAGATGCCTTTTAAAACCACGAGCAGACTTTCATGGTGATGGACCTGCTTGCTCTGCACACCAGTGCCTGGTTGGCTGCATGGAGGCCACCAAGGCCTTACAGGGAGACACTGAGTTGTCAGAATGAGGGCCAGAGGCAAGGATCTCTCCCAGACAGAAGTGCTGGCAGTATTCGTTGCTTCTTTGTTGAGCCCTCCCCGCTCCCAGTATGCTGACACAGTGCTGCCATAGCTGAGACATCATCAACTGGATAACAGAGATCACTCTGCCCAGAGGACTCCCTGAAACTCCACCTCCCCCAACTTGTGGCCCCACACAGCCACATCCAGGTATGTCCTCAGTTAACTTAGGTGCTCCTTGCTGAGCAGAGCCAAGACTCACACTAGTGGCAGCTGGCCTCAGATTCTGGTGTGGTTTCTTGAGGAAACTATATGCACAACATCTGCAAATTGTTCGATGAATCTTAACAGGTGGCCCCAGAGAGACACAGGCTGGGGCTAAACTTCGCCTGCAGCTGAACCACTCTCAGGACTGTGCCACTGGATACCTACTAAACAAAGCCACACTAATAAGACCGGGAGACTTAGGAGCTTTACTTAGTACGTAGAAACAGACACAGAAAGGCAGCCAAAATGGGAAGACAAAGAAGCAGAAACCATATGAGAGAACAGAACAGGATCCAGGAATAAAGGAGTCAAACAATCTAACATATGCAGAGTTCAAAACACTGGTTATAGAGATGCTCAATTAACTTGGGGGAAGTGCAGATGAATTCAATGAGAACTTTAACAAAGAAATAAAAAACATAAAAATCGAAATGGAAATTATAAGAGGGAACCAGTCAGAAATGAAGAACACATTATCTGAGATGAATAGTATGCAAAACGGAATGTACAGAGTGGATAAAGAAGAGGATCAAACCACCAATATAGAGGATGAGAAAGCCAAGGACACTCAATCATAATGGCAGGAAAAAAGAAGTCAAGACTATAATAATAATTTAAGGAGCTTATGGGACACTATTAAATATAAAAATATCCATGTCATAGAAATATCTGAAGAAACACAAGATGTTGAAGAGCTACTTGAAGAAATAATGATGGAATACTTCCCTAACCTGATGAAGGAAATAGACATACAACCCCAGGAAGCTTAGAGAGTCCCAAGAAAGAGGAACCAAAACAGGCCCATACCAAGACACGTCATAATTAAAATGCCAAAGGTTAAACACCAAGATGGAATCTTAAAAGCAACAAAAGAAAAGCAGGTAGTTACCTACAAGGGAGCATCCATAACACTGGCAGCTGAGGGCTTGGCATAAAATAATCAACTTGATGAAAACCTAGGATCTAAAACGAAGAATAGTTTAACCAGCAAAGCTATCATTCAGAGTCATAGGACAGATAAAGAATTTCCCAGACAAAAATAAGATAAAGGAATTCATCAACACCAAGCTAATATTAGAGGAAATTTTGGAGGGACTTCTTAAGAAAAAACATATATCAAAAACAGGAATAAATAATGGTAATAACTACATTCCTATCGACAAGTACCTCAAATAGGAAAGAATTAAATGTTCCAACCAAAAGATAGAATGGCTGAATGGATAAGAAAACAAGACCCCTACATATGATGCCTACAAGATGCTCACTTCAGATTACTGAATGAAATGGGTTGGATAGAGAAATAGAAAAATCGCAAGATTTCTCATATAAGTGGAATCTAAAGAACAAAATAAACAACGACAGCAACAAGAAAAGCAGTAATAAACTCACAGATACAGGGAATATTTTGAGGGCTACTAGATGGGAGGATGATTGGGGGATGAAAAAAGAGGCAAAGGGATTAAGAGGTACAAATGGATAGTTGCAGAATAGACATGGAGATATAGAGTGTAGCATGGGGAAGATGGTTAATAATGTTGTAATAAATATGTAAGGGGAGGAAGATACTAAATTTAGTGGGGTATTGCTTTGTGAGTTATGAAGATCTCTGATCACTATGCTGTACAACTGAAACTGGTATATTATTATTGTATGCCAACTATAACTGAAAAAACTCATTGAATTGTGCAATGTAAATATGAGTAACTAATTGTCTGTTATATTTCAATAAAACTGGAAAAAAAAGAATATAAATTATGCATTAAAAAACTGTATGGGTCTTGACTTCAAGAATATCTTCACAGTCTATGGATCACTGTTTTGATTCTTCTCAGTAGTTCTTTGAAGGTGGGTTAATTTTTGGAAACTGGAAAAAAACTTTTTATGGCTTTAAATGTGATTAAGCTGGGTAATATAAGTTGAGTAGAAATAAGTTGTTTATAACATAACAAGTTTATTTCCTTACCTGGTTCATACACTGGCTCAGTACCTAAAGATTTTATGAATTAATGAGTAGATGGGTAAACAGACCGGAAGAATCACACTTTGACATTGAAAGTCAAGATTAGTTAGAAAATATACGTTTAGAAATACCTGTTTTCTTCATATTGTTCAGTTATTTAGTCAAACCATGTATCCCCTAGAAAGAGTTCACAAAGATCCATTGTATTAACTCAAAAGTAACACAGGTGGTCCTCTCAATAGTAAATTTCAATTTTATGTCTCATAATTCATTCTCAGACTAGCATCCTCACAAGAGACTTTTTTTAAAAAAATATATGTGCTGCCAAAGCGAGTATAAAATATTTTTTTTTATGCCTACAGCACCAGGTCTTCCTAGGTGGTCTCCCATCCAAGTATTAACTAGGCCCGACCCTGCTTAGCTTCCGCGATCAGACGGGATCGGGCTCGTTCAGGGTGGCATGTCCATAGACCAAGATAATTTTTTTAAACAGACTAACCATCAACCAGAAAGATTTATGACCACAATGTGCAGAGTGAATACATGAGAATAAATACAATTTAGGAAGAGTTCCTCATTTTATCTAAGAAGATAAGAACATCGGAATCTTTGCCTATTTTTATAACCTAATTTCTTTTTGTTAGAGTAAAACTTTTGGAAGAATCTGCTGGGAAATAAATTTATTTTTTTCATTGTCATCCAAATGCTTGACATGTAGACATATTACTTCTTGTTAATTTTAGAATTATCTGATTTTTAGAGAAGTGAGGAATCTGTAATTATACCATAAAAGATTCCGTACAGAGAGTTTTTTTATGCACCGTCATGCACAGAATGAGAGCGTATAGCCTTACTACTATAAAACAAATATTTGTAATATTCTCATATAGGCATTTTGAAAGAATCCAACTGATTACAGTTGAGTGTTTTGTTCTATTCACAGCATGCATTTCTTTCTCAATATATGGTTTCTACGGATTATCCACTTCTAACCACTTACCTTCAAGCTAACATTTCCCAGGCATCCTCCTTCCCAAATACCAGACTCATACCCAGTCATCTTTTGAACATTTACATCTGGATGTCCAGAGTTAAGACTCTTGTATACGGCTATGCAGACTGTGCAATACAACTTCAAAAGCGAGGGGAGCCATTTACATAGACTACCATGTAAATATTGCCTCTTGGAGTTGTACAACACAGCTACTTTGTCCACAGACAAGCATCCAAAAATAAACTTAACAAGTTCTTCTACCAAAATGAGTTTATTGTGCTGAATTCCATTTCCATCGAATTAACGACATTGTCTTTTCTCTCTCTGCTTCGAAGTTTGGAAGTCTTGTTGACAACACCACTTGTGCTCTATATTCAATCAGTGGCTGAGCCAAATAGATTCTTACGTTCAAAGTGCCTATTAGGTCTGTCTTATGTTTTTCTTTCCTACTAGAAAAAAATAATTCCCTGGTCAATTCTTCATTGTTTAGAATGATACAATTGCACTTTTGAAGGCAATAAAGCAATAATGGTTTTACAGATCCAAGCCAAATCACTCATTTTACAGATGAAGTAACTGAAGCCAAGGAAAATTAAATAACTTGCTGAATGTTGCATGTACAACTAACTTGGTGACAGAAATGAGATTAAAATAGGTATCTCCTTGTTCTCGTACCCCCAATCTTTTCACTATAACATGATTATCCTTTTTTTCACCTGGCCATATCATTTATCTTCTGTTTCTCTCCCACTTCAATCCATCCTACACTCTATGGCCAGATTAATCCATGTAAAATGTTATCTTTCTCAAAATATTTTATTGTTCTACCTTGTTTTGTAAAGTAAGCATGAATTCCTCTTTCAATGACACAATATGGATGCAATCTACCTTTCTAATATAGTTTAAAAACAGAAAATATATCAATGTAATTCTCCACCTTAATGAAGGAGAAAAATTATGTTTATTTGAAGCATTTCAGAATAATATTTGCTAAGCTTCAATATTTATATATATAAAAGATAACCAACTAAACTCAATAATTTTTC
Source organism: Pteropus vampyrus (assembly GCF_000151845.1). NCBI lineage: Eukaryota > Metazoa > Chordata > Mammalia > Chiroptera > Pteropodidae > Pteropus > Pteropus vampyrus. The sequence goes on from NW_011889675.1 coordinate 510,230, forward strand.
TCAGAGAAATGAAAATTTATTTCATTTTCACACAAAAACCTGTGCACTAATATTTAAAGCAGCTTTCTTAATAATAACTAAAAACTGATATAAATCCAGATGTCCTTCAATAGGTGAATGGTTAAATAAACTGTGGTACATCCATACAATGAGATGACGCTCAGCAATAAAAAGTAATACTATTGATTCTTGCAACAATCTGGATGAATTCCGGGGGAATTACATTGAGTGAAAAAGTAAATCCAAAATATCACATACTGTATGATTCCATTTAAATAATATCACTAAGGTAACAAAATTAGAAATGGAGAACAAATTAGTGATTGCTAGGGATTAGGGTGAAGGATATGGATGTGGCTATAAAGGGGTACCATGATGGAGCTCTGGGAAAAGTTCTGTATCTTGACTAAGGTGGTGGTCGTGTAAATCTATACATGTGATAAAGTTACATAGGACTACACACATGCATGTGCACATATAAACACACACACACACAAAGGAGTACATGAAAAATTGGTGGAATTTGAATAATCTCTGTGGGTTGTACCATTATCAATATCCTGGTTTGATATTGTACTTTAGTTATACAGAATGATACCACTGGGAGAAAGTGGATAACGGGTACACAGACAGGAATTCCCTGTACATTTTTTTTTGCAACTTTTTGTCAAAGTATAATTATTTCCAAATAAGAATCTTAAAAGTATTAAAATTGATTTTAAGCAAAAAAGGTCTGACTTGTTGACATCCTTTGGTTTTAATCCTTAAAAGTTGAATCCTGCTCAGTGTGAGGAAAGTTTAGCTCAGAAGGTGATTTAATGCCATATTGCCAATTAATGTGCAAGTAGTTAGAGCTTCCTCAAAGATAGAAAGAGCAGACACTGACAGAAGAGTTCAGTGGACAGTAGAATAAAACTAGTCAAGTAAACCAGAAGAATCCGTCATCCCTGAGAGGATGCTGACTCAAGTATGAAGATACTCAGTTAATAAAAAGAAACAAATAAGGACCAAAAGAGATAATTGCAAAAAATTAGGGCTTAATAAAAAAGGTACTTAATAATGCCTCATGATAGCATTTCATTAAAATTCTGCCTTTGCAGTCGGACCAACCAAGCTTTGAGTACCAACTTTCCATCATTCTTTGGATAATGTATTAAAATTTAACTTCTCTTGAGCCTTTGTTTCCTCATAGATAAAATGAAGATTAATAATAGTATTTATTTCTTAGGGGTGGCTCTGAAAACAAAAAGGAACAATATATTTAAAATGCATAGCATAGTTTCTGAACCATAAGCACTAAGTAAAATATATTATTAAGCTATTAGTCTTCTGTAAAAAATAAAAAGAAAAAAAGAAAGAAAAAAGGAAGGAAACAAGAAACAGAAAACTAAAAATAAAAGGAAAATTTCTTAACATATTAAAGGTTATACATTTTTAAATATATATTTTTTCAATTAAAGTTGTTATACAATATTATATTAGTTTCAGGTGTACAACATATTAGACACTTCTTTAATTTACAAGGTGATCCCCCAATAAATCTAGTACCCATATGATACCTTAAATAGTTATTACAATATTATTTACTACATCCCCTATTCTATACTTTACATCCTCATGACTATTTTATAACTACCAGTTTGTACTTCTTAATCCCTTCCACTTTTCACTCACCTCTCCAAGCTCCCACCCATCTGGCAGCCATCAAATTCTCTCTCTATCGATTACATTGTTTCTGTTTTGTTTGCTCACTTATTTTGCTTTTTAAATTCCACATATAAGTGAAATCCTTTAGTATTTGTCTTTTTCTGTCTGACTTATTTGACTTAACATAATATCCTCTAGGTCCATTCATGCTGTTGTAGATGGCAAGATTTGGATGGCTGTCTCTTTACCTTGTTGACAATTTATTTTGCTGAGCAGAAGGTTTTCAGTTTGATGTAGTCCCATTCATTTACTTTTGCTTTTACTTCTCTTGCTTTTGAGGTCAAATTCATAAAATATTCTTTAAGTCCAAGGTCCTTGAGTTTAGTTCTAATATTTTCTTCTATGCATTTTATTGTTTCAGGTCTTAAATTTAGGTCCTTAATCCATTGTGAGTTAATTTTAGTGTGTAGTGATATACAACAGTCTAGTTTCATTCTTTTCCAGGTGGCCATCCAGTTTTCCCAGCACCATTTATTAAAGTGGCTTTCCTTTTTCCACTGTATGTTTTTGGCACTTTTGTTGAAAATTATTTGCCCATATATATATATGGGTTTACTTCTGGACTCTCGATTGTGTTCCACTGGCTTGTGTGTCTGTTTTGCTGCCAATACCACACCATTTTGATTACTGTCGGTTTGGTATAATTTGAAGTGGGGCAGAGTGATGCTTCCAGCCTCATTCTTTTTTCTCAGCATGGCTTTGGCAATTCAGGGTCTATTATGTTTCCATACAATTCCATTTTTTTGTTCTATTTCTTTAAAAATGCCGATGGGATTTTTATGGGGATTGCATTAAATCTATATAATGCTTTAGGTAATAAGGTCTTTTTAACGATGGTGATTCTTCCAATCCAATAACACAAAATGTCTTTCCATTTATTTATATCATCTTCGATTTCTTTTAATAGAGTCTTATAGTTTTCATTTTATAGGTCCTTCAACTGTTTCATTAAATTTATTACTAGGTATTTTATTTTATTTTTTTGTTGCAATTGAAAAAGGAATTATTTATTCCAATTCTTTTTCTGACACTTCATTATTAGAGTATAGGGACGCTATGGATTTTTGAACGTTGATTTTGTGTCCAGAGCCTTTACTGTACTTGCTTCCTGTTTCTAGTAGTGTTCTTGTGGAGTCTTTAGGATTTTCTATATAGAGAATCATGTCATCCGCAAATAGTGACAGTTTGACTTCTTTATTTCCTATTTGGATGCCTTTTATATCTTTCTCTTGTCTGATTGCACTCACTAGGACCTCCAATGTTATATTGAATAACAGTGGTGATAGTGGACAGCCTTGCTTTGTTCTTGCTCTTAAAGGGATGGATTTTAGTTTTTTACCATTAAGTATAATGTTGGCTGAGGGTTTGTCATAGATGACCTTTATTATATTAAGGTATTTTCCTTCTATACCGATTTCGTTAAGTGTTTTGATCATAAATGGATGCTGTATCTTGTCGAAGGCTTTTTCTGCATCTATTGATATGATCATATGATTCTTATTTTTTAATTTGTTTATGTGATGTATCGCATTGATCAATTTGCACATGTTGATCCATCTCTGTGCCTCTGGGATGAAGACCACTTGATCGTGGTGTGTAATCTTCTTAATATGTCGCTGTATTCGGTTCGCTAATATCTTACTTAGGATTTTTGCATCTGTGTTCATGAGAGATATTGGTCTGTAGTTTTCTTTTTTTGCGTTATCTTTACCAGGCTTTGGTATCAGGGTAATATTGGCCTTATAGAATGAGTTGGGAAGTTTGAGTCCTCTTAGATTTTTTGGAAGAGTTTGAGGAGAATGGTATTAAATAAATCTTCTTTGAATGTTTGGTAGAATTCACTGTTGAAGCCATCTGGTCCTGGACTTTTATGTTTTGGTAGGTTTTTGATGATTGTTTCTATTTCCATAATGCTGACCAGACTACTGAGATTTTCCAGATCTTCTTGATTCAGTCTAGGAAGGTTGTATTTTTCTAAGTACTGGTCCATTTCTTCTAGGTTATTCAATTTGGTATTATGTACTTTTTTATAGTATTCTTGTATGATCCTTTCTGCAATGATGTAATTTTCCCTCCTTCATCCCTGATTTTGTTTATTTGTGTCCTTTCTCTTTTTTCTTTAGTGAGTCTAACCAGGGGTTTGTCAATTTTATTATCCTTCTCAAAGAACCAGCTCTTTGTTGCATTTATTTTTTTATCATTTTTTTGTTTTCCATTTCATTTATTTATATTCTAATTTGTATTATTTCTTTCCTTCTGCTGACTTTATGCTTCATTTCTTCTTCCTGTTCTAGTTTTAAGATGAAGCATTAGATTGTGTCTCTGGGCTCATTACTGATTTGGAGATAAGCCTGTAATGATATGAACTTTCCTCTTATGACTGCTTTTGCCATGTCCCAAAAGTTTTGATATGTTGTACTATCATTATGATTCGTTTCTATGTATCTCTTGATCTCTTTTTTTTATTTCTTCTGTGACCCAGTTATTCTTCAGTAACATGTTGTTTAATCTCCATGTGTTTGTGGTTCTTTCTGATTTCTTTTTGCAGTCGATCTCTAGCTTCAAAGCATTATGATCAGAGAATGTGGTTGGCATGATTTCAAAACTCTTATACTTATTGAGGCTATCTCTGTGTCCCAACATGTTGTCAATTCTTGGAATGTTCCATGTGCAGTACAGAAGAATGTATAAGCAGTTGTTTTTGGATGGAAGGCTCTGTAAATGTCAACTATGGCCAGTGGGCTAATGTGTCATTTAAGGATGTTATTTCCTTATTGATTTTCTGTTTGGATGATCTGTCTATATCTGACAGTGGGTTATTTAGGTCTCCTACTATGATAGAGTTTTGGTCTGTTTCTCCCTTTAGTTCTGCTAGTAATTGCTTTATATATTTTGTGGCTCCCTGATTGGGAGCATAGATATTAATAAGTATTATGTCTTCTTGGTGCATGATTCTCTTTATCATTGTAAAGTATCTTTTTTTACTTTTTATTTTGAAGTCTATTTTGTCTGATATTAGTACTGCTACTCACAATTTTCTCTGAATGTCATTTACTTGAATATCATTTTCTCCGCTTTCAATGAGTCTACGTTTGTCTTTGGAGCTGAGATGTGTCTCCTGGAGGCAGCATATGGTTGGGTTTTGATTTTTGATCCAATCTACAATTCCGCGCCTTTTTATTGGTGAGTTTGGTCTATTTATATTTAGGGTGATTATTGAAATATGAGGTCTCCTTATAGTCATTTTATCTTTTGCTTTCTGGTAGTTCGGTGTTTTTATTGCTTTCTTGTACTTGTGTTTCCGTTTACTTTATTTTGGTTGTCTTTTGTGGATTTTGACTCTAGTTGTTTTTGTTTTATGACATATACTTTGGTTCTGAACCTTTGATGTGTGGTTACCATTATGAATATGAAAAGGATAGTATATATATTTTGTATGTATATATATATATATATATATACACAGCCGTGCATTTTCTTCTGCACATGCCTTATCTACATTCCCCTTTGCGAATTTGGATCTTTGAATCCCCCCCTTTTCAGTCATTGCTATCTCAATTTGTCCCTATGTATGCTGAACTTTCATTACTATCTTTCTATAGCAATTCTCTTCTTATTATTTAAGCTTGTAATGCCCTGTTCTTAGTAAAAGTTGCACTCCTCTGCTTCTATTTGCCTGATAGTCACTTTACTTCTAATTATGTACATATTTTTTGTCATGTTGTTTTAGGTGAACTGACCCCTTTCAGTATTTCCTGTAGTATAGGCTTTGTAGTGGAGAATCCTCTCCGTTTTTGTATGTCTGAAAAGGTCTTAATTTCTCCTTCATATCTAAAAGAAAGCTTAGCTGGATACATTAATCCAGGCTGTTAGTTCCTTTCAGTAGTAGTTAAAATATTTGATTCCTTTCCGTTCTGACTTGCAACGTTTTCACTAAGAAGACCGAGGATAATCTAATGGGTTTACCTTTATAAGTTACCGTAATTTTCTCCCTGGCTAACTTGAGAATTTTACCTTCATCATTGATTTTTGATAATTTTAATACAATGTGTCTTGGTGAAGGCCTTTTTAGGTTGAGATAATTGGGCGTTCTGTTGTCTTCTTGAATTCCAAGCTCCAGCTCATTCCTTAGATTTAGGAAATTCTTGTCAACTATTTGTCTGAAAATGCTTTCTAGTCCCTGCTCCTTTTCCTCACCTTCAATAGTGCCCTTTATTCTTATGTTTTCTCTCCTGATGGTATCAGCTAGTTCTTGAATTTCTCTTTCATTATTTTTCATTCTTCAGTTTCTCTCTTCTTCCTTCTGATTTATTTCTAGATTTCTGTCTTTGATATCATTGATCCTTTCCTCTATTTGGTCGACTCTATTTCCCAAGCTTGCTATTTCATTTTTCAACTCTTGCAGTGTGTTCTTTATCTCCAGAAGTTCTATTTGGTTCCTTTTAAGGGTTTCAATCGCCTTTCTCTGCTCACCTATTTGTTTTATCAATCCTGAAATTGTTGATATGAATTGTTTCAGAACTCATTGACTTTTTTCAGAAGTACCATCCTGAAATCTCTGTCATTAAGTTGTATATTTCTATGTCTGTAAGCTTATTTTCTGGAGATTTTTCTCTTTCTTTCTGAGATGCCTTTTTACCTTGGTTGTTCATGATGTTTAATGGACTATTTCTTCTTCTGGGCATTAATGGACGTGTATTCTTCCTTTTTCCAGAAAGAAGGTTTATTATATAAAAAACTCTCTTTAGCCTGTTGCAAAGAACGTGCTTTTCTTTTGGTTTCCGGTAGGTGGCATGTAAGCCTCTTGGATCCTTGCTTTATATAAAACCTTAAAATGCCTTTTAACAAAAAAATTTTGTAGATATTTAATTACGCTTGCTACCCTCAGTTTCAGTCCATGTCAGTGACAGCAACAGTCTTGGCAGTGTTTGCTGACATTCCCCTGGGGCTACGTGGTGATTGTTTTCACAGGCTATGTGGGGAGTGGCCCTCTGGGTTGAGGTTGGGGGCTGCGGCTCTTCCTTTGTTTTGCAACCACAGCCGGTAAAACCAACTGTTGTTTCTCTGTGATTCCATCCCACTTCTCTGTCTTCTGCCCTTTTGACTAGGCCATTCCACCCAGCACAGGGATCTCACAGCAGTTCCAGGTAAGGCTGTTCAGGAAATTTCCCTCATCTTAACCCCTCCCCTTCCTCCTGCAGGGAGCTCGGCAGCTGCGAGAAGCAGCCTCTTTATTTCTCCCAGTCCACTGCTCGACACCTGGGGTTCTGACCTGTGGTAGCTTTTATGCTCAGATCCCATGCTCAGATGTGTTCATGTGCAATTTGGGTGTTTTTTGTTGAGTTTTAGATGCTCAGCTTATTGTTGTTTCAAGGGGAGAGATCTTGGGATATCTCTCACTTCACCATGTTTCGGCCTGAATCCCTCATTAAGTATATTATTATTTTTTTAATTTTAATGTCTTAATTAGGTTGATATTTAATATTATTCTATATTTAAAGTGTTCAGAATAGTGGTTTGATATTTACATAATTTGCAAAGTGATCATCCCGAGTAATTTTGTACCTATCTGTCAATATACATAGCACTTACAGTATTATTGACTCTATTCCCTATGTTATACTTAGCATCCTTGTGACTATGTTGTAACTACTAATTTGTACTCCTCAATCCCTTCACCTCTTTCACCCAGTCCCTGAACTTCCTTCTCATGTGGCAATCACCAATTCTCTGTATCTATGAGTCTGTTTTCTTTTTGTTTGTTTCACATATAAGTGAAATCACAAGGCATTTGCCTTTCTCCATCTGACTTATTTCCTTAGCATAATATTCCCTAAGAACATCATGTCATCGCAAATGTTAAGATTTGTTTTATGGCTGAGTAATATTTCATTGTATATATGCACCACCTCTTCTTTACCAGTCACCTATTGATGAGCACTTAGGTTGCTTCCATATCTTGGCTATTGTAAATAGTGCTGCAGTGAATACAGGGGTGCATATATCTTTTCGAATTAGTGTTTTGGTTTTCTTTGTGTAAATATCCAGAAGTGGAATTGCTGGGTCATAAGGTAGTCCTATTTTTTATTTTTTGAGGAAACTCTAAACTGTTTTCAATAGTGCCTGTACCAACTTGCAATCCCACCAACTATGTTCAAGGGTTCCCTTCTCTCAACATCCTTGCCAACACTTGTTGTTTGTTGATTTATTGATGATTGTCATTCTGTCAGGTGTGAGATGATTTTTCATTGTGGTTGTAATTTGCATTTGTCTGATAATTAGTGATGTTGAACATCTTTTCACATGCCTATTGTCCATCTCTATGTCCTCTTTGGAGAAATGCCTATTCAGGCCTTCTGCCATTTTTTTAATTGAATTGTTTGTTTTTTCAGTGTTCAGTTGTAGGAGTTCTTTATAAATTTTAGATATTAACCACTTATCAGATGTATTATTGATACATATATTCTCACATTCAGTAGTTTGTCTTTTCATTTTGTTGATGGTTTCCTTTGCTGGGCAAGAATATTTTCATATGACGTAGTCCTATTTGTTTATTTTTGCTTTTGTTTCCCTTGCCGAAGGTGATGTAGCAGAAAAAAAATATTACTAAGAGCAATGACAGAGAGTTTACTGCCTATGTTTTGTCCTAGGAGATTTTTGGTTCAGGTCTTATATTTAATTCTTTAATCCATTTTTAGTTTATTCTTGTATATGGTGTAAGTCTAGTTTCAGTTTTTTTCATATATCTGTCCTGTTTTCCCAACATCATTTATTGACAAGGCTGTCTTTACCTCATTGCATATTCTTGTCTCCTTTGTCATAGATTTATTGACCATATAGGTGTGGGTTTATTTCTGGGCTCTCTATTCTGGTCCATTGATCTATGTATCTGTTTTTATACCAATACCATGCTGTTTTCATTACAATATCCTTGTAGTATAGTTTGATATCAGGTAATGTAATACCTCCAACTTTGTTCTTCTTTCTCAAGATTTCCATGGCTATAGAAGGTCCTTTATGGTTCCATATAAATTTTAAAATTATTTGTTGTAGTTCTATGATAAACATCATTGGAATTATGATAAGAGTTGCATTGAAGCCTTTGAGCCTCTTTTCTCTTGCTCAGACCCGCTTTCACGCCTGGAAGTGTACTATCACTTCTAATAAAGCTATTCTTTTCTTCTGTAAAAAAAAAAAAAAAGAATTAAATTGAATCTAAAGATTACCTTGTGTAGTATGGAAATTTTAACAATGTTGATTTTTCCTATCCATGAGTACGGTATATGTTTCCATTTATTTGTATCTTCAATTGCTTTCTTCAATGACCTATAATTTTCTGAGTACAGGTCTTTTACCTTATAGTTAAATTTATTCCTAGGTATTTTTTTTTCAATGCAATTGTAAATGGGACTGTTTTCTTAATTTCTCTTTCAGATAGTTCATGATTGGTGTATAAGTATGCAATCGATTTCCAAATATTAATTTTATATCCTGCTAATTTAATGAATTCATTTATTAGTTCTACTAGTTTTTTAGTGGGCTCTTTAGGGTTTTCTATATATAGTATCATGTCATCTGCAAATAATGACAGTTTTACTTCATCTTTTCCAATTTGGATGCCTTTTACTTCTTTTTCTTGTCTAATTAGTGTGCCTAGGACTTCCAATACTATGTTGAATAAAAGTGGTGAAAGTGGACATCCCTGTTGTGTTCCTGATCTTAAGGAAAATACTTTTAGCTTTTCCCCATTGAGTATGATGTTAATTATGAATTTGTCATATATGGTTTTCATTATGTTGAAATATGTTCTCTCTATTCCCACTTTGCTGAGAGTTTTTATGATAAATCATGCTTGATTTTGTCTAATTTTTTTCCATCTATTGATATGATCATGTGATTTTTATCTTTCAGTTTGTTAGTATGTTGTATGACATTAATTGATTTGTGGATATTGAACCAACTTTGCTTCCCAGGAACAAATCCAAATTCTGTATGTTCTTTTTAATATATTGCTGAATTCAGTGTGCTAATATTTTGTTGAGGAATTTGCATCTCATGTAATCAAAGATATCAGCCTAAATTTTCTTTTTCTCTAACATCTGTGGTTTTAAAAGCAGAGCAAATGTAGCCTTGTAAAATGACCTTGGAAACCTCCCCTCTTTTTAAATTTTCTATAATAGTTTCAAGAGGATAGGTGTTAATTCTTCTAATGTTTGGTAAAATTCATCTGTGAAGTCATTCTGTCCAAGACTTTCCTTTGCTGGGATATTTTTTATTACTGAATCGATTTTCTTAATAGTAGTTGATCTGTTCAAGCATACAGTACAATCTGTTCAGATTTTCTGTTTCTTCTTGATTCAGTCGTGAAAGATTATATATTTTTCAAAATATATTCATTTCTTCGAAGTTGTACAATTTGTTGGCATATAATTGCTTGTAGGAGTTTCTTATAATCTTTTGTATTTCTGTGGAGTCAGTTGTTACTTCTCTTTTTTTAAAATTTTTAAATTTTTTAAAAAATTTTATTTGTTTCAGGAATACAGCACAATGGTTAAACATTTATATCATTTATAAAGTTATCCCACTGATTACTCTAGCACCCATCTGTCTCTACGAAAGCTATTACAATAATATTGACTATATTCCTTATGCCATGCTTTATGACTGTTTTGTAATGACTGATTTGTATTTCTTCATCCTTTAACCTTTTTCACACAGCCCTCTGCCACACCTCCCCTCTGGCAATTGCCAGATTGTCTTTTGTATCTGTTAGTCTGCTTTTGTTTAGTTTCTTCCTTTTGTTTCTCAGATTTTGCACATATATGAAATCATATGGTATTTATCTTTCTCTGTCTGACTTATTTCAATCAATATACCTTCTAGGTCCATCCATGTTGTCACTTCTGCTTTTTTGTTTCTGAGTTTGTTTATTTGGGTTCTCTTTCTTTTTTTCCCGATGAGTCCGATCTAAGGTTTATCAATTTTGTTTGTCTTTTCAAAGAACCAGCTCTTGGTTTTATTAATCTTTTCTATTTTTTACTCTATTTTGTTTATTTTCACTCTGATCTTTATTATTTCCTTCCTTCTACTCACTTTGGACTTTGCTGTTGTTTTCTAGTTTCTTTAGGTGTAAGGTTAGATTATTTATTTGAAATTTTTCTTGTTTCTTGAGGTAGGCCTATATTATTATGAATGTCCCTATAAGGACTGCTTTTGCTGTGTCCCATAAATTTCAATCATTGGGTTTTCATTTTCATTTGTCTCAAGGTATCTTTTGATTTCTTCCTTGATCTCATTGTTGCCATTAATTGTTTAATAGTGTGTTATTTAGCCTACATATGTTTGTGTGATTTTCAATTTTTTTTCCTGTAACTGATTTCTGGTTCCACACAATTGTGGTCAAAGAAAAGACTTGTTATGATTTAAATCTTCTTAAATTTATTAAGACTTGTTTTGTGGCCTAACATGTGGTCTATCTTGGAAAATGTTCCATGTGCACTTGAGCAGAATGTATATTCTGCTGCTTTGGGATGAAATGCTTTAAAAATATCAATTAAATCCATCTGCTCTAGTGTGTTATTTAAGGCCACATTTTCCTTGTTGATTTTCTGTCTGGAAAATCTGTCCATTGGTGTCAATGTGGTGTCAAAGTCTCCAACTATGAACGTATTACTGTCAATCAATTACTTTATGTCAGTCAATAATTGCTTTATATACGTAGGTGCTTCTATGTTGGGTGTGTATATGTTTACTAGAATTCTGTCCTCTTGTATTGATCCTTTTATCATTATGTAATGTTTTTCTTTTATTCTTATTATAGCACTTGTTTTAGTCAGTTGCTACTCCTGCTTTATTTTGTTTCCATTTGCATGAAATATCTTTATTTGTCCTTTTACTTTCAGTCTGTTTGTGTCATTTGATCTGAAGTGGGTCTCTTGTAGACAGCATATGTCTGTGTCTTGCATTGTCATCCAGCTACCTTATGTCTTTTGATTGGAACATTTAACCCATTTACATTTAAAGAGACAATATATAATTATTTAGTTGTTACCATTTTATTATTTATATATTTTATATATTTTCCACTTATTTTTCTTAAAGAACTTTTTTTTTTAATATTTCATGTAATACTGGTTTAGTGATGATGTACTCCTTTAGCTTTTTCTTGTTAGGGAAGCTCTTTATCTATCTTTCAATTTTAAATGAGAGCCTTTTGGGGTAGAGTAGTCTTGGTTATAGGTCATCACTTTTTATCACTTTGAATATATCATACCAATCTCTTTGGCCTGCAAATTTTCTGTTGAGAAATCAGCTGACCATCTATGGAAGCTCCCTTGTAGTTAACTAATTGCTTTTCTCTTGCTGCTTTTACAATTCCCTCTTTGTCCTTAACATTTGGCATTTTAATTATGATGTGTCTTGGTGTGGGCTTCTTTGGGTTCATTTTCTTTTGGAATCTCTGTGCTTCCTGGGCTTGTATGTCTACTTCCTTTGCCAGATTAGGGGTGTTTTCTGTCATTAATTTTTCAAATAGTTTCTCAATCCCTTGCTCTCTCTCTTCTCTTTTTGGTCTCCTATGATGCAAATATTGGTATGCTTGGTATTCCTCATTTTAAAAAACTTCTTTTTTACTGTTTTGATTGGGTGTTTTCTGCTACTTTGTTTTACAAACTGTTGTTTTGATACTCTGTTTCATCTAATTTGCTCTTCATTCCTTTTAATATATTCTTCATTTCAGTTATTTTATTCTTCATTTTTTACTAGTTCTTTTTATGGTTTCTATATCCTTTTTTAATGCTTACTATCTCTTTGTTGATATTCTCACTACGTTCCTTGAGCATTCTTATAACCAGTGTTTGAACTCTGGTAGGTTGCTTGCCTCCATTTCATTTAATTCTTTGGGGGGGGGGCGTTCTTTTGTTCTTTCATTTGGGACATGTTTTTTTTTTTCCTCATTTTGACTGCCTCTCTGTTTTGTTTTTATGTATTAGGCAGGTTAGCCTTACTTAGAAGGTGTCCTGTGAGGATCAGTGGCACAGTCTCCTAGATCACCTGAATCAGGAACTCCATGGGTGTCCCTTGTTGTAGGTTGTGTGTTCACTCCTGTTCTAGTTGAGCTTTAGTTGCCATTGGCACATGAATGGGCGGGATTACCCCTCAAGCTGATTGGCCTCAGGATTGGTGATACCTACCTTGAAAGAGCTTTTGTTCAGGGGCTGACCCTATGCAGCAGCACTTGCTTTAGAGGAGCTCTGGCTCAATCAGGTATGCTTTTTGAATGTGTCATTTGTGGGGATGTTTGGGTGGTGTGGTCTTAAGTTGGTCACTGGGTGTGAAGGTTCTGGAGCCTCTTGGGAGGTGGTCTCATGCAGGCCCAGGCACTGCCTGTGACTGGAACAGAACTACCTGGTAGGAGCTACAAAGTGATCTGTAGTTGGTTGCTAACTTTGCTAGACCTACAATCTTGTCAGAGACGACACTGTAACCAAGGCTGGCTACCACATATACTTGGCTTGCATTTGCTCACCATCATATATAGGGCACCCCAAGGCCTGCTGCCAACTGCTGGCTCACAGTAAGACTCAGCCAACGAGAGAACATTAGGAAGTACTTGAGTTGGGTTGTGTGGGATCCCAGGGAATCATCCAGTAGAGTGAGCGATTTCACCAGGTCAAAACAGATTCATATTTGGCCATGTGGTATGTGGGCTCAACAATAGAAAAATGGTATCTGCCTTATAGCTGTGTGGGAAGAGGGCTCAACACAATGATAATGGTAGCTGTCCCTCCAGCCTCTGCCCTGAAGCCACACAACTTAGGTTCTCCTTGTATATCTCTGGCAATTCACAAGCCACTGTGCATCCAACAGAGCTCAGGGTGAGTTCCTAGGAGTGAGTGAGTCTATGTGCAGGCCCTTTAACAGGACACCTGGACAGATAGAATCCCCACTGATTTACACAGCTAGATGTTGTAGGGTTTCTAATTCTTGAAACTGGTTCTCTGGGCAGGGGACCTTAATGTGGGACTGGGACCCCTCACTCATCAGGGGTCTATCTGCAGCTGAAATAGCTATACTCTTCATTTTCAACTGCCACATGGAGGTATGGGACAGTTGGTTTCCTCCCCACTTACTATTCTCAACTTGGTTCCTTCTGTATTCCCTTAGTTATAAGACTTTTATTCAGTTAGCCTTTAGATGGTTCTCCAGGTTGATTTTATATAATCTAGTTCTATTTTCAACGTGGTCATAGGAAGAGGGAAGCACAGCATTTACCTAGTCTCCCATCTTGATCAGAACCATGCAGGGAGGCTTTTAAATTATTCCTGGATGTAAGTTTTAAAATAAATATTTTCTAAATGGGAAAAAAGGCAATTCAAAAAACAAGACACCCAAATGGCAAATAAACCTATGAAAAGATATTCAAAGGAATTTCGGAAAAAAGGCGGAGTGAAAGACGTCCCCAGATCTCTCCCCTTAAAACAACAATAAGCCGAATAACTAAAACTGAACAGAAAACACCTAAACTGCACACCAACACATCTAAGCCTGGGGTTTACGTATAAGAGCTACGACGGGTCAAAACCCTGAGTGTTGGGTTATGGACTTGGAGAAATAAAGAAGCTGCCTCTTGCTGCTGCCAAAGCTACCTGTAGGAAGGAGTTGGGGAGAAGGAGCAGCGAGTTCCCTGGACACTCCTGCCTGGGAGAATTGTGAGTACCACAGAGCCAGCAGCAGGGCCCAGTCATCAGGGCAGAAAGCAGAGAAGCTGGACAGCAGAAAAACAACACTTGATTTTCACAGGCCAAGGTTGCAAAACCGAGGCTGAACCGCAGCCTCCATCCCCCAACTCAGGGGGTCCCTCGCTCCACCCTATATGATCAAATGTCGCAGACCTCAGGGGAATCTGAGCAAATGCTACCGAAACTGTTGCTAACACTGACAGGGACTAAAACTGAGGGTAGCAAGCGTGATTAAATATCTACACGAAAATAAAAAAAAAAAAAACATCGTTAGTGCTTTATATAAGCAGGAACCCAAGAGGCTTAAACGCATCCTACTGGAAACCAAAAGAAAAGCGCCTTCTTTCCAATGGGCTAGAGAGACCATTATATACAAAGTCTCCTTCTGGAAAAAAAAAAAAAGCAAAATATCTCCATTATTATCCAATCGGAGAAATAGTCGATTAAACATCATGAACAACCAAGGAGAAAAGGCATCTCAGAAGGAAAGAGAAAAATCTCCAGAAAATAAACTTACAGACATAGAAATATGCAACTTAATGACAGAGATTTCAGGATGGTGCTTTTGAAAAAACTCAGTGAGTTCCGAAACGAGTCATATCAACGATTTCAGGATTGGAAAAACAACTAGGTGAGCAGAGCAAGGTGATTGAAACCCTCAGAAGGAACCAAATAGAACTTCTGGAGATGAAGAACACACTGCAAGAGTTGAAAAATGAAATAGCAAGCTTATCAAAAAAAAGAAGTGGAAAAAATAATTCCTTTTGCAATTGCAACAAAAAGAATAAAATACCTAGGAATAAATTTAATGAAACATGTGAAGGACCTATATAATGAAAACTACATAGGAACTAAACTCAAGGTCCTTGGACTTAAAGTGGATTTTATGAATTTGACCTTAAATGCAAGTACAGTAAAAAAAAAAAAAAAAAAAAAAAAGAATGAGACTACATCAAACTAAAAAGCTTTTGCTCAGTAAAAGAAATCATCAACAAGGTAAAGAGACAGCCATCTGAACAGGAAAATATATTTACAATCAACGCCTCTGACAAGGGCTTAATATCCAAAATATACAAAGAACTCATATGACTCAATAATAACAACAACAAAAAAAAAACAGCCCAATCAAAAAATGGGCAGAAGACCTGAACAGACACTCCTCCCTAGAGGACATACAAATGGCCAACAAATATATAAAAAGATGCTCAACATCACTAGCTATTAGGGAAATGCAAACCAAAACTATAATGAGATATCATCTCACAACTGTTAGAATGGCTATAATCAACAGGACAAGTAATAACAAATGTTGGAGAGGATGCAGAGAAAAAGGAACTCTCATACACTGCTGGTGGGACTGCAAATTGGTACAGTCACTATGGAAAACAGTATGGAGGTTCCTCAAAAAACTAAGAATTGATCTACCACATGATCCAGCAATTTCTCTACTGGGTATTTACCTCAAAGACTTGAAAACTCATATTCGTAAAGATATTTGCACACCAATGTTCATAGCAACGTTATTCACAGTGGCCAGAACATGGAAGCAACTGAAGTGTCCTATGATAGATGATTGGCTAAAGAAGCAGTGGTACATATATACAATGGAATATTACTCACCCATAAGAAGAGACGAAATACTGCCTTTTGCGACAATCTGGATGGACATCAAGATAATCATGCTAAGCAAAATAAGCTAGACAGAAAAAGTTGAAAATCACATGATATCACTTAAATGTGGTGTATAAACCTAAAAGCAGCAAACGGTCAGGAAAAACAGAGACTCATGGACACAGACTATAGACTAGTGGTTATCAGAGGGTAGGGTGTGGTGGAGGAGAGAGGAGATGGATGCGTAAAATGGGTCAAATATAGGGGTCTAGGGGAAGGGTGAAGTTGGTAAAGGGGATCAAATATATGGTGGCTGAAGGAAACTGGACTTTGGGTGGTAAACACACAATAGAATATAGAAATGTCACATTATAATGTACACCTGAAAATTATATAATTGTATTAACCAATGTTACCCCAATAAACTTAATTTTTAAAAAAGAAAAAGATATTCAATCTTACCAATATCTGGAAATGCAAATTAGAAAGAAAACTACGAAATAACATTTTCTATACCCAATGTTGGCAGAAAATAAAAAATTTGTTGAGGATTTTTAGAAAAGAGAATTCTTATAAATTATAAAGTGTGTATGTAATTTGATACATATTAAAAGCATTTCTGTAAAATTTTGTAAAGTTGAAGATACATATACACTATGTCCTAGCAACTTTGCTTTGTAATTTGTATCCTAGAAATATTTTAGCACATGTTCACAAGTAGACATGCACAGGAATGCTAAAAGCAGCATTATTTGTAATATCAGGCAATGGAAGTAATTTATATGTCAGTAAAGAGGAGAATGTATAAATAAATCTCACATTGATACAGTGGAATGGTCTACAGCACTTAAAGAGCAAAAATAAAGGCAATGTACATTGAATAAATTTCAATAACAAAATGTTGAGTGAACAAAACAAGCTGTAAAATAACACACATGATATCCTATTTATATAAAGTTTGAGGACAAGCAAAACAATACTATGTGTTGTATATTGATAAATATGAACTTAGCAATAGTTTTAAAGCTTGTAAAGGAATGTTAACCATAAATTTAGGATAGTGGTTACTTCTGAGGAGAGTTGGAGAGGAATGAGAACTGGGAGGGCAACAAAGAAGTCTTCAACTATGTATATAATGTATTGTTTCTTCAAAATAAAAATATGTAGAAAATTTGGCAAAATGACAAGTATTGATTTGGTTTCTTATTCCTTGTATGTTTCACAAAAATGAATAGATAGAAAACTATTCATGTAAAGATATTCATTCATCATCTTAAATCATCTCTCATGGTAGCAATGGTTTATGTGGTAATTTTGCGAAACAATGCTATAAGGGTCTTAGTATTTAGACCACAGAACATGGGTTTGAATCTTGCCTCTACCATGTACTAACTGTGTAGTGTTAAGAAAGTTACATATTTTCTTTTAGCTGCAGTTTCCTCTTTGGTTGATTGAGTTAATATCTACCTCATGATGTAGTTACAAGGATTAAATAATGACTTGGGAATAGTCGTGAAAGATAATGACTTCAAAAAAGTACATTTTCTAATAAGTAGTGCTACAAAATGGGAGTTGTTATTGAATCATTTATTACCTATGGGGAGATGTCAAGGAAGACATTCTAGAATAAGTGACACTTGATTTTAATCTCAAAGGACTTTGAAGAATTAACCAGTTGTGCAAGGAAATCAAGGGATGTCTTATACAAAAAGGACAGAATGGCATATGGCAGAAGCATGAATGTACATAATTGAATTTGAGAAACATCTATGAACAAAGTCAAACATTTTATTTTTGTGTCCAGTCTCTGATAATATTTCACCTCCAACCTTGGGTATATCTTTTCAAAGTGCAGTATAAGTCAAAACACACTTTGGGTATGATGATTAATGGCTTTGATTCATCACACAGGGGAGTACCAAAATGCTTCTGTTGGGACAGCAGGGAGGTGAGTTACATTGCAGAGCAGTGTCTGGATCCTTGTTTGGAAGTGACGGTGTAGGTCTCTTCCAGCAGAAGTGAAGGAAGTACCTGCTCTCCTGCAGATGCAGGAGCCTCAGATTTTCCTCAATCACTACCCACCAAAGGTCCAGCGTTATGCAGATGGCAAAGGGGGCTGGGGCAGCTCAGAAATGTAGGATCAGAAGCTCAGGTTTAGATCTTTCTTGACAATACTTTAGCAGTAGAAGCCCTTTGTTTTAAATTTTAATAAATTTATTGGGATGACATTGGTTAATAAAATCATATAGGTTTAAAGCATAAGATTCAATATTACATTATCTGTATATTGCATCGTGTCTTCACCATCGAAAGTCAAATCTCCCTTCAAGATATTATCCTCAGTGACCAGGCAAAATGGTGCAGATGATAGAAGATTTGTTTATCCCCTCTTGCGACCACATCAAAGTTGAGATGGAAACACAGAGCAAACGACAAGCAGAGTCATCTGGGGGTCTAGATGAACAGAAGCACTACGATTAGAGAGAAATAATCAATCAACCTGAAACAGTAGAAGTTAAGAGGGGGTGAAGACATGATGCTGCCTGGTCCCCAGCTGCTGAGTGGGACAGAGGCTACAGCAGCTGGCAGCTATGGACATTCCTTTTAAAAAGGCCATCACTGTGACCAGAATTTCACCATGATAGACCTGCTCACTCTGAACAACAGCACCAGGTCGGCTGCATGGGGGGCACCAGGGACTTACAGGAGAACACTGAGTTGACCGAGTGAGGGCTGGAGGTGAGGCTTTCTCTCAGACAAAAGTGCTAGCAGTATCAATTGCTCCCCTGTTGAGTCCCCCACCTCCCAGTGTGCAAACCCAGTGCCGCCATAGTTGAGATTTCATCAAACTAGATAACAGAGGTAGCTCAGCCCAGAAGATTACCTGAAACTCCGCCTCTCTCAGCTCATGGCTCTGACCAAGCAACATCCAAGAGTGTCCTCTGAGCATCCTGTGCCGCTTGTGGAACAAGCTCCAAGACCCACACTGGTGGCAGCTGACTTCAGTTATTGCCATGGCTTCTTAAGGCAATTATAAGCACAGCATCTGTGGATTGCTTGCTGAATCTAAACATGTAGCCCCGAAGGGATAGTGGCTAGGGCTAAATTTTGCCTGCAGCTGAACTCTTCTTAGGACCGTGTTGCTAGACACCTAATACACAAAGCCGCACTAATAAGATCAAGAGACTTAGGAACTTTGCTTAGTACATAGAAAAAGACACAGAAAGGCAGCCAAAGTGGGAAGACAAAGAATCAGAAAATATATGAGAAAAGAGAACAGAAATCCAGATATAATGGTGTTAAGAAATCTAACAGATGCACATCTCAAAACATTGGTTATAAAGATGCTCAATGGAGACGGCAAGGAAACATGGTGGAGGGAGAGACGTCTTCATATTTCTCTCCCTGTAACAACAATAAGCTGAACATCTAAAACTCAACAAAAAAGCAGCCAAACTAGACACCAGCATGTCTGAGTGTGGGATCTGCACATAAGAGCTACCACAGGTCAGAACCCTGGGTGTCGGGCTGTGGACTTGGAGAAATAAAGAAGCTTCCTCTCGCAGCCATCGAACCTCCTTGCAGGAGGAGGGGGAGGAGTGAAGGTGCAGTGACTTCCCTGATCAACCTACCTGGAAGTGCCGGAACTTCTAGCAGCCGGCAACAGGGCCCAGTCATCAGGGCAGAAAGCAGAGAAGTGGGACAGGACAGCAGAAAAACAACACCTGATTTTTACCGGCACTGGTTGCAAAACTGAGGCTGGGCTGCAGCCCCTAATCCCCAACCCAGAGGTCCCCTCCCACAATATGCACCGAGACTGATCACCATGGAGCCACAGACAAATCTGAGCAAACGCCACAGAAACTGTTGCTAACACTGACAGGGACTGACAGTGAAAGTGGCAAGTGTGATTAAATATGTACAAGAAAATAAAAAAGACATTTAGGCTTTATATAAAGCTGGGATCAAGAGGCTTAGATGCCACATACTGGAAACTAAAAGAAATGTGCCTTCTTCACAGCAAGCTAAAGAGAGACTTATATATAATAAATCTACTTTCCAGAAAAAACAACAGAATACTCTACCATTAATGCCCAGGTGAAGAAATATTCCATTAAATACCATGAACAACCATGGTGACAAGGCAGCTCAGAAAGAAAGAGAAAAATCTCCAGAAAATAAGCTTACAGACATAGAAATATGTGACTTAAATGATGGAGAATTCAGGATGGTACTTCTGAAAAAACTCAATGAGATTCAAAACAACTCAAATCAATTTCATGAATTGAAAAAACAACTAGATGAGCAGAGCAAGAAGATTGAAACCCTCAAAGGGAACCAAATAGAACTTCTGGAGATGGAAAGCACACTGCACTGCAAGAGTTGAAAAATGAAATAGCAAGCTTGGGAAATAGAGTTGACCAAATGGAGGAAAGGATCAGTGATATTGAAGACAGAAATCTAGAAATAAATCAGAAGGAAGAAGAGAGAAACCAAAGAATGAAAAATAATGAAAGAAAAATACAAGAACTGGCTGATACCATCAGGAGAGGAAACGTAAGAATAATGGGCGTTTTCAAAGGGGAGAAAAAGGAGCATGGGTAAAAAAAGAATTTCAAACAAATAGTAGATGAGAATTTCCCAAATCTAAGGAATGAGCGAGAGCTTGGAATTCCAGAGGTAAACAGAACACGCAATTGGCCTTCTCCAAGGCACATTATATTAAAATTATGAAAAATCAAAGACAAAGAAAGAATTCTCAGGGCAGCTAAGGAAAAGAAGATGGAAAACTATAAAAAAAGACCCATTAGATTATCGTCGGACTACGCAACACAAACTTTACAAGTCAGAGAAGAGTGGAATCAAATATTCAAATTATTAAATGAAAGGAAATACCAGCCAAGAATAATGCACTCAGCAAAGCACTCCTTTATATATGAAGGAGAAATAAAGACATTTCGAGACATACAAAAATTGAGAGAATTCTCCACTACAAGGCCTGCACTATGAGAAATACTGAAAAGGGTCAGCTCATCGAAAAAAAAATAACAAAACAAAACAAAAATACATAATTAGGAGTAAAGTGACTATCAGGCAAACAGAAGGAGAGGAGGGCAGCCCTTATTAAGCACAGGGCATTATAAGCTTAAATAATGGAAGAGAATTGCTATAGCAAGATAGTAATGAACGTTCAGAATACATAGAAACAAACGGAGATGACAATGACTGAAAAAGGGAGGATTCAAAGATCCAAATTCACAAAAAGGAAAGGAGATAAGCCACATGCAGAAGAAAATGGATGACTGTATATAAAGGGAAAGACAGAACAAAACACTATTGTAATAAGGGATCTAAATACCCCACTATCGGATATGGACATATCATCCAAATAGAATATACACACACACACTATCCTTTTCATATCCATAATGATAATCACACACCAAAGATTAAGAACCAAAGTATATAAAATAAAACGAGAAGAACCAGAGGCAAAATCCACAAAACCCAAACAAAATAAAGAAAACAGAAACACATGAACAAGAAAGCAATGGAAACACTGAGCTACCAGAAAGCAAAAGATAAAATGGCTACAAGAAGACTTTATATTTCAATAATCACCCTAAATGTAAATGGTTTGAACTCACCAATAAAAAGGCACAGAAGTGCAGAATGGATAAAAAAAAATATGTATATATGTATGCTGCCCCCAGGAGAAACATCTCAGTTCCAAAGACAAATACAGACTCAAAGTGAAAGGGTGGAAAATAATATTCAAGTAAATGAAATTCAGAGAAAAACAGGAGTAGCAGTACTAATATCAGAAGAAATAGACTTCAAACTAAAAAAGATAAAGAAAGATATAGAAGGACACTTCATAATGATAAAGGGAATCATGCACCAAGAAGACATAACACTTATTAATATCTATGCTCCCAATAGGGAGCCCTGATACATGTAAAGCAATTACTAACAGAACTAAAGGGAAAGACAGAACAAAACACTATTGTAGTAAGGGATCTAAATACCCCACTGTCGGATATGGACATATCATCCAAATAGAAAATCAATAAAGAATTAATATCCTTAAATGACACATTAGACTAACTGGACGTAATTGACATTTACAAAGCCTTTCATCCCAAAACAGCTGCTTATACATTCTTCTCTACTGCACATAAAACACTTTCAAAAATCGACCACATACTGAGACTCATAAATAGCCTCAAAAATGTAAGAGAGTTGAAATCATACGAACCATATTCTTGAATCATAATGCTTTGAAAGTAGAAATCAATTGCAAAAAGAAATCAAGAAGAACCACAAATACATGGAGATTAAACAACATGCTACTGAAGAATAACTGGGTCACAGAAGAAATAAAAAGAGAGATCAAGAGATACATAGAAACGAATCATAATGATAGTACAACATATCAAAACTTTGGGGACATGGCAAAAGCAGTCATAAGAGAAAAGTTCATGTCATTACAGGCCTATCTCCAAAAACGAGAATGAGCCCAAATAAACAACCTAACGCTTCATCTTAAAAACTAGAAAAAGAAGAACAAATGAGGCCTAAAGTCAGCAGAAGGAAAGAAACTGTCAAAATTAGAGCAGAAATAAATGAAATCAAAAACAAACAAAAAACAGAAAAAATAAATACAACAAGAAGCTGGTTCGTTGAGAAGTTTAATAAAATTGACAAAGCCCTGGCTAGACTCGCTAAAGAAAAAAGGAAAAGGACACAAATAATGTAAGAGATGAAAGAGGTGAAATTACAACTGACAAGGCAGAAATACAAGGATCATGTAAGAATACTATGAAAAAGTATATAACAAGTTTAATGACCTAGAATAAATGGACCAGTACTTAGAAGAATACAACCTTCCTGGACAGAATCAAGAACTGAAAAATCTAAATTGACCGAGCAAGCAGTATGGAAACTGAAACAATCATCAAAAACCTACCAAAAATTAAAAGTCCGTGACCGAATGGCTTCACCAGTGAATTCTACCAAACATTCAAAGAAAATTTAATCCCTATTCTCCTCAAACTCTTCCAAAAAATTGAATAGGAGACAAAACTCCCCAACTCATTTTATGAGGCCAGTATTACTCTGATACCAAAACCTGGTAAAGATAACACACAAAAAGGAAAACTACAGACCAATATTTCTCATGAACACAGATGCAAAAATCCTAAATTAGATACTAGAGAACCGAATACAGCAACATATTAGAAAGATCGTTCACCACGATCAAGTGGGCTTCATCCCAGGGGCACAGGCATGGTTCATCGATTAATGTGATACACCACATAAACAAATTAAAAAATAAGAATCATATGATCATATCAATAGATGCAGAAAAAGCCTTCAGCAAGATACAGCATCCATTTAAGATGAAAACACTTAACAAAATCGGTATAGAAGGAAAGTACCTTAACATAATAAAGGCCATCTATGACCTACCCTCAGCCTACATTATACTTAGTGGTGAAAAACTAAAAACTTTCCCTCTAAGATCAGGAAAAAGGCAAGGTTGTCCACTATCATCACTACTATTCGATATAGCATTGGAGATCCTGGCAAGTTCAATCAGGCAAGAGAAGGATACAAAAGGCATCCAGATAGGAAACGAAGAAGTCAAACTGTCATTATTTGTGGATGACATGATTCTCTATATAGAAAATCCTAAAGACTCCACAAGAAACAAGAAGCAAATACAGTAAAGTATCTGGATACAAAATCAACGTTCAAAAATCCACAGCGTTCCTATACTCTGATAATGAAGTGTCAGAAAAAGAAGTGGAAAAAATAATTCCTTTGCAAATTGCAACAAAAAGAATAAAATACCTAGGAATAAATTTAACGAAACATGTGAAGGACTTATATAATGAAAGTTGCAAGATCCTATTAAAAGAAATCAAAGAAGACACAAAGAAATGGAAAGATATTCCGTGTTCTTGGATTGGAAGAATCAACAGTGAAAATGACCATGTTACCTAAAGCATTATACAGATTTAATGTAATCCCCATCAAAATCCCATCAGCATTTTGTAAAGAAATAGAACAAAAAATCATCAGATTTGTATGGAAGCACAAAAGACCCTGAATTGCCAAAGCCATGCTTAGAAAAAAGATCGAGGCATGGTATTGGCAGCAAAACAGACACACAGACCAGTGGAACAGAATTGAGAGTCCAGAAGTAAGCCCATATTTATATGGGCAAATAACTTTCATCAAAGAAGCCAAAAACATACAGTGGAATAAGGAAAGCCTCTTCAATAAATGGTGCTGGGAAAATTAGAAGGCCACCTGCAAAAGATGAAACTAGACTTTTGTCTATCACCACATACCAAAATTAACTCAAAATAGATTAAGGACCTGAATATAAGATAGGAATCTATAAAATGCATAGAAGGAAACATAGGAACTAAACTCAAGGACTTTAGACTTAAAGAGGATTATATGCATTTGACCTTAAATGCAAGTACAGTAAAAGAAAAAAAAAATGAATGAGACTACATCAAAGTAAAAACATTGTTCTCAGCAAAAGAAACCGTCAACAAGGTAAAGAGACAGCCATCCAAATGGGAAAATATGTTTGCAAGCAATGACTCCGATAATGATCTAATATTCAAAATATACAAAAATCTCATACAAATCAATAACAACAACAAAAACAAACTGTCCAATCAAAAAATGGCCAGAGGACCTGAACAGACATTTCTCCCTAAGAAGACATACAAATGGCCAACAAATATATGAAAAGATAGTCAACGTTGCTAGCTATTAGGGAAATGCAAATCAAAATCGCAATGAGATACCATCTCATACCTGTTAGAATAGCTATAATCGGCAGGACAATAACAAATATTGGAGAGAATGCGGAGAAAAGGAACCCTCATACACTGCTGGTGGGACTGCAGATTGGTACAGCCACTATGGAAAACAGTATGGAGGTTCCTCAAAAAACTAAGAATTGATCTATCATATGATCCAGCAATCCCTCTACTAGGTATTTACCTCGAAGACTTTAAATCTCATATCCGTAAAGATATTTGCCCACTGATGTTCATAGCAGCATTATTCACCGTGGCCAGGACATGAAAGCAACCGAAGTGTCCTACGATAGATGATTGGCTAAAGATGCGGTGGTACATACAATGGAATATTATTCAGAAGAGATAAAATACTGCGATTTGCGACAACATGGATGGACCTCAAGATAATCATACTCTGTGAAATGAGTCAGACAGAATAAGTTGAAAATCACATGATATCACTTCTATGTGGGATATAAACCTAAAACTAGCAAACGAACAGGACAAACAAGCTGAGACTCATGAACATGGACTACATACTTGTGGTTACCAGAGAGTAGGGAATGGGAAGGAAGGGGGCGGTAGACAGGATACAGGGGTTCAAATATAGGGGAGTAGGTGGAGAGTTAAGTGGATAAAGTGGATCAAATATATGGTAGCTGAAGGAAACTGGACTTTGGGTGGTAAACACACAATAGCATGTACAGATGTCAAATTATAATGTACACCTGAAAATTACATAATTGTATTAACCAATGTTCCCCCCAATAAACTTAAAAAAAGAAGAAAAAGAAAAAAACCTAAGTGTAACAACATTCGTATCATAGGGATACCTGAAGAGGGACGAGTAGTTGAATATATATTTGAAGAAATGATCGAAAACTTCCCTAACCTGGTGAAGGAAATAGATATAGAACCACAAGAAGCTCAGAGTCTCCAAAAAAATGAACCCAAAGAGGTCGACATCAAGACACATCATAATAAGCATGCCAAAGTTTAAATACAAAGAGAGAATGTTAAAAGCAGTAAGAGAAAAGTGATGAGTTACCTACAAAAGAGCACCCAAAGACTAGCAACTGGTTTCTCAAAAGAAACTGCAGAACAGAAGGGCATGGCACAAAATATTCAAAGTGATGAAAACCCAGGATCTAAAACTAAGTATGCTTTACCCAGCAAATCTATATTCAGAATCAAAGGACAGATCAAGATCTTCCCAAGCAAAAATAAGCTAAAGGAATTCATCAATACCAAGTCAGTATTACAGGAAATGTTGAAGGGACTTCTTTAAGAAGAAAAATCATGTATCAAAAACAGAAATAAAGAATGGTAATAACTACATATTTACCAACAAGTACCTAAAATAGAAAAGGGTTAAGTGCTCCAACCAAAAGATAGGGAAGATGAATGGATAAGAAAACAAGACCCCTGTGTATGCTGCCTACAAAAGACTCACTTCAGATTAAAAGATATATACAGACTAAAAGGAAGGGGATAGAAAGATATTTTCTTGATAGACCTAGAGGGTATTGTGCTGAGTGAAGTAAGTCAGATGGAGAAAGACAAAATGCCACATTATTTCACAAACATGTGGAATCTAAAGAACAAAGTAAACAACAACAACAACAACGATGGAAACAAACTCATAGATACAGAGAATATTTTCAGGGCTACTAGATGGGGGAGTTGGAGGGATAGTGAAAAAGTACAAAGGGATTAAGTATGAATGGATAGGTACAGAATAGTCATGGAGATATAAAGTGTAGCATAAGGAAAATAGTCAACAAAGTTGTAAAAAAATATGTAAGGGGATGTGGGGTACTAGATTTAGTAGGGTGACCACTTTGTGAGGTACATAGATTTCTAATCATTATGCTGTACAACTTAAACTAATCTATTATTGTATGCCAAGTATAATTGAAAAAAAAAAAGAACTCATTGAATTATACAATATAAATATGAGCAACTAATTGTCTATTACACTTCAATAAAGCTGAGGAGGAAAAGATCTTATTCTCATCCATGTTGCAGAAGCACAAGTTTGTGCCACTAATGGCTGTCAGGCCTCCAGCCATACAGCCTTGCACTCCTGCTTGCCCAAGTTCCAACTCATGATCGTTGCCCAGTATAGGATGACCCTTTCTTCCAGAAAGTGAATGTAGTGGGTCTAGATAGATGGTGGTGTTGAGGACAGAGCGGGTGGCCACATACTGATTGTGGCAGAATAGAAGCTCCACCCAGATGACCCCACTGACCTTTCTGAGGTGATGATATGAGAATAGCAAGTCCTCTGGCACACCTTACATAAGGGAAAGAGAAGCATCAACTGTTGCTGGCATGTTGAGAATTTTTCATCCCTATTGTTGAATCTAAAGGCAAGCCATTTCAATGTTAACTAGAGCCCAGAACCCCCTAGATGATTTCCAGAAGAATATACACAGATATAATATGAGAATTTATACTATTGCCCATGTCTTTAATGATTTCCCAAACACTTTGCATATATATTCATTAATTTTCATATCTGATTCTGAGTTGGCCAAAGAAAATAACAGAAACTGAAATAAGTAATAGACTTTTTCACTCTCCCATTGTGAGCTAGCATTAGAGGGAAGAGAGGAGCTAAGCGAGCCACTTTTAGATTTCTCTGAGATATTAGAAGAAGCAGATAGAGAAATCCTTGAGGCCTGGATATCAGGAATCAGTATATGGGAAAGAATTTAAATGGAAAATTCTTTATACTTTTAATTAAACAAATCATATAAATAAGAAGTGTAAATAGAGCTACCAAAAGGAGAATGTTCTGTCTTAGGAGTAGAAGCTGCTTGTTTTACTTTGTTGCCTTACAAAGAAAAAAAAAAGGATAGTTTGGCAGAAATGCTAAAAGCTCAGTGTTTTCAATTGAAACATTTTTTCCAGAACCACCCCCAACAATAGCTTCTATGCATAAAATGTCTTACATTCTTCAGTGCCTTAGGCATATAAACCAGAGAAACAGGAAAAAGTCATTTTAGAATAGTGGTCCGATTGCCCCTAGTCATGTGCCTTTTCCATGCCATGTACAGTTAAGATTGCTTTTGTATCAGAGGGGTGATCATGTGCCTTCTGATTGCAGAAAGAGAACAGGGACCATGGGCACTGTGCTCCAAAATGTCATCTGTCACTATCTCCCAGGAAAGAAAGATAGCCTGTGTAAGGCTGTAAACAGTTTGCAGAACCACAATAGGAGCATTTTTGGCAATCAAGATCTAAAGCAAATATCCAAGACTACCAAGTAAAAAGATCTGACTTTTGCTTCCTGAAGGCTTATCTTATGGTGTTTAAAGCTTGGAGTTGCCTTTTTAATGCAATCCATCTTTTGGTCTGCTATCAACCTGCCTACTCTGCTATAGCCTTGGATCTCTTTTTTTCATTGATATCCATGTGATAGACCAACTCAATGTGCTGAGTACAGTACATTTCTGAAATCGTGGAGGGCAACATCTCATACTTCGATATACCTTGCAAATGCTCCACTTTACCTAAACGGTACAAAAGTTCTTGTTTCAAAACCACGGTTTTGGAACCTTAAACTCTACAACCCTTTATTGGACTAATTTGAATATTTGTTTATCATTAACATCTTTAGATTAAATGATATACATATTCTTCATGTAAAGAGTTCAAATAATAGCAAATGCAATGGTTTAAAAAAAAAATAACGAATATATATTTCCTCCATAGATACTGCTTCCCCAAGAAAACGGTTAATAGTTTGGGGACTAGTTTTTTTTTTTTTTTAAATAACTTTTTATTTTTCAATTACAATTGTCATATAATATTATATTACTTTAAGGTGTACGACATAGTGATTACACATTTATATAACTTATGAAGTGGTCATCCTGATGAATCTAGCCCCATCTGACACCATAGATAGTTATCACACGATTATTATGCATATTCCCTATGTTATACTTTATATCCCTGTGACTGTTTTTATAACTGGCAATTTGCACATCTTAATCCCTTCTCCTTTTTCACCTATCCCCCAACTTCCCTCCTATCTGGCAACTCTCAAGTGTTCTCCGTATCTCTGACTTTGTTTCTGTTTTGTTTATTTTGTTTATTTTTTATTTTTTTAGATTCCACATATAAGTGAAATCATATGGCATTTCTCTTCTCTGTCTGACTTATTTCACTTAGTATAATACCCTATAAGTCCATCCATGTTGTCACAAATGGCAAGATTTTATTATTTTTTATGGCAGAGTAGTATATATTCTGTATATATACTACCTCTTCTTTTTCCATCGTCTATTGATGGACACTTACATTGCTTCCATATATTTGGTTATTGTAAATAATGCTGCAATGAATATATGGATGCATATGTCTTTTCATATTAATGTTTTGGGTTTCTTTGGATAAATATCCAAAAGTGGAATTGCTAGGTCATAAGTAATTCTATTAATAATTTTTGCAGGAACCTCCAGAATGTTTTCAATAGCGGCTGTACCAATTTAGAATACCACCAACAGTGCACAAGGGTTCCCTTTTCTTTACATGCTCACCAACACATGTTGTTTGTTGACTTTTTGATAATAGTCGTTCTGACTGATGTGAGGTGGTATCTCATTGCGGTTTTGATTTGCATTTCCCTGATGATTAGTGATATTGAGCATCTTTACATATGTCTGTTGGCCATCTGTATGGCTGTATAATATGTCTGTATGGGAGTATCATTAACCATTCAATTGTTGAAATTTTAGATTATTTCTCATTTTTAATTTAAATATATAATAAAATTTATATGGATAAATATTAATTTGGGTTATATATTTGTTTTCTTAAGGTATCTTTCCAGGACTGAGATTATAGTGTCAAAGAGGAAAACAATTTTTCAACACTTTAACAAGTATTGTTTCCCTGGAATATTTTTTCAAGTTAATTCTTCAAACAGCAGCAGTGTGTTAGAATAGTATTTCAAAACATATTCACCAACACATGGAATTTTTTTAGTCATTAACAATCAGGGAATAATGGTATTTTATTTTTCAGTTACTAATTATATGGAATATTTTATGTCTCCTTCATTTTAATCTCTTCTTAATACATTATAAAAGCACAGACACATTGTAATCACATATTGTTAAAAATGAAATCTCTGACCATGTTACATCTCTTAAACATACTATTATTAAAATTTATTACAGCATCTAATAAACCCATGGTTTCCCTGAATGTTTAACAAGTGAATAAATGGTTACCTCAGTTCCTAGGTAATTACAGGATTTGTTTTGAAGTCCATTAATCTTCACATACACATTTATCTTCTCTGAATACGTCACTGGGATATTTCTCCAGATAATGATAATTTCATAATAACAACTAAAATATAGTACCTACTGGGAGCCAAGTACTATCTCAAGTACTTTTTTATATTAGTTGTTTCAAACTTCATAACAACCCCATGAGGTAGGTACTATTAGTATCTTCATCTTATAGATGAGGACACTAAAACAGAGGAAAAGTAACAAGACCCAGGGTTCACACTTTATAAGTGGTAGAACTAGCTTAAAGAACTCTGGCAGTCAGGTTCTAGAGCCCAAGCTGACAATCATGATGCTACAGTGTCTAATCAATCAGTGCTACTGTTTTATTAGAGTTACCAAACAGCTGGAAAGCCTTTTGTAATGCATTTGAATGTTATCACAACTCTGCGCTTAGTGGTAGCCCACAGAGGTAGCCTTTAATCACATTCCTCCATTCACAGACTTGCTGTATAAACTGAGACAAAGTCTTTAATCTCCCTGAATCTGTTTTTTTTTTTCTTTCCAGTACAACATGTCTGGCCATTTTGCTGGTCTTGTGTCTGAAAATTATTTACTTTATTGTGGTTCAATTAACTGCTCTATAATCAGTATCAATGATAATTAGAAAACCCCCAAATCTATCAGAAAATGATTGATTGTGTAGCTCCTCATAGACATGGCCCTTAGTCTCACTGGAGACCTTAGTCTCACAGCTAGCTTGGGAGAGCTGGTTGCTCCCTAGAGTGGCAGAACTATCAGGAGGGAACAATAGGAAGGGGGGGCTTGAGCAGGACCAAGAGAGAGGGCAGTCTTACTGCTGTTTTATGATGAGAAATAGACATTGAAACTCTCATAAGAGCACCCATTTCTCATTGTGGGGCTTTTAGGAACTTGTATTTTATAGGGTAAACTAATTTTTATGGAAGTCACTATATCACAGTTCTTTCTGTACTTCGAACTAAAGTTCATTAAATCCTGAGAAAACTTCACAGAAAAGCAATTTACTGGTTCTAATGGATAAGGTGATTGGATAATAATTTGAGATTTTAACTAATTTTTTTCTCAGTATATCCCCCCTTTCTCTTCTCTCTATCCAAGTGGGTAGCTGGCTCTGTTCTCATTGCCTTGGGGGAAAAGGTAGGGTAGATCAGCAAAAAACAGAAGTAGCTTGCAAATTAGTGATTCAAAAAGTCTAAGCTCACAGAGGAAGAAATTCCATAGGGATAGAGAACTTTTAAATATAGAAAGGGAGAAGGCTTTTCCTTACACTGAAAATAGATTATTCCAAGCTAGGGGAGAGGAGTGGAGCCAAAATATAAGAGATTCTTGAAGAGAATCAAGGACCTTTCACTTCATTTCATGACATTTCTAGGAGGGAAGCATCAAGACCCTAGAAAGCAAGGCCTATAATGTGGTCCTAGGCAGGCAGGTCTGTGTGTAGAGTTAGCAAAGGTTCCTGAACCCCAAGAGCAGTAAGAAAGCAGCCAGGGACCTCTGACTTGAAGGGACCAAGTAGGCCAGGAGAGTGTACATCTCAGTAGTTATCTATATAGACCCCCGATTAATAATGATGCCTCTTCTCCCATTACCGCTACTCACCCCGATTCCTCCTAATACCTTGGCACCACATAAGATGTTAACAGTATAATGTTTACAACCTTGGGGTGAAGATTCTAAGATCTGAGGTTTGTTTTTTACCACCACTCCCCCGTCATTAAGCTTTTGGGGTTCGATGTCTGAAATATAGTTGTTATAGAAAATAGTTATTTTTTTGCACAACAGTGAGGTCTGAGAGTCATACATGGTATAAAAGTTTTAAGGGTCAATTCTCCTAAACCTACTTGTTTTTATCATTCAGTGATGCACTATGATGTTTTCCGATCTGGTCAAGGAGAAAAACATTCTGACAGAAAGAAATTTATTTCATACTTATGAAAAGGCTTAAATATCTATGTCTTAAGATTTTGCCATTAACTTCTACCCCTAACTCAGACCCACATTCAGGGATATACAAAGCTATACCCAAACAAAAGTCAATTTCAGATTGCTCAACTTATTATCAGCTGGCTCCACCAAAGTTTGACATTATGTTGCCAGGAAGTCTAGATATTTCAAATCTGAAAACGAATATCACCAAGTCACACGTTTTGAAAAAAAAATGTTATTAATATGTAATTCTCTGCTAAACAAAGAAGAGAGGAAATGTAGTTGAATTCACAAAGAATGTATGGAGACTGCCAAAAAGCAAATAATTTTCGGAAGGCAACTTTATTTGCAAATTTTCTAATCATAGAACCATAGTTGTTTAAATAAAAGCATTCACTATTATTCCTTTTGAAAACACATAAAACCAAAATATAAAGAAAGAATTGAATACTATACTACTCAGTTCTTCTATGATTTACTTGAAAATAGTTAAGGTTTAAAAAAAAAAAAAACACCAAGAACTGAAAGTAGCTTCCTGCAAACATTGCGATGTAGTGGGAAAAGCATAGCCTCTGCAGTGGGACAGACTTGCATTTGAAACTGCAGAGGCCTCCCTGAAGAAACATGAAGAAACATGAAGCCCCACACAGGGGTTTCCCAGCCCAGGGTTCCAGTCCCAGGAAGAGGAATTCTAACAAAATCTAACTGCAAAATCAGTGGGGATTCTGGCCATCTAGGTGAGAAAGAAGGAAACTGAAAACCCAAACGTCCCCCTTAAAGGGCCTGCGCATAGACTCACTCACTCACAGGCACGCAACCTGGTCATCATAGGACAGTCAGCAGCTGAGAAGGCACAAAAGATATAAGAGGAAAGACTGAGTTGTGTGGTACCGGGGCAAATACTAGAGGAACAGTTGCCATCTTTCTTTGATCAGGCCCTCCTCTGGGGCAGTCTGCAGGTGGGTACCATTATGCCTGTGTTGACCTTCCCCCTACGTGGTCAATTCCGAAGCCACATTGGCCCAGTGACATCGGCCCCTCTACCCCATGTCTCCCTGAGACCCAGCCCCAACCAAACCACAAATTACCCATGGCATGACCATTGCCAGGCAGCCAACTTAGTCCCTCATTTGTTGCAGGCAACAGCCCTTGGGCTTACATGGTCTGCACATTTCAGGGGAGACCTTCAGTGGTGGGACATTGATGGCAGCACAAGCTTCGGTGTCTCTTAGGAGGATCATGGGGGTCTGCAGGCCCTACCCTGATGGCAGCTCAACTCACTGTGATCCGTGACTTTTGCAGGAGCCCTTGAGCTCAGCAAGGGCAATAATTCTGATTCTGCATTAGCCTGATAAGAACGGCCCACTCTACCTCGTGTCTCCCTGAGATCTTGCACCACCCTTTACCAGATAATAGTACATGGGATTTGCCAAGCCCATTACCAGGTATCCAGATCCACCCTGTGCTTTCCCTCCACCCTGAATTTGACAGCAAACAACAGCCCTCACTTCACGCACCCCACACGCAGCCCATGCATCTTGGGAGAGCCTTTCGGTGGTGGGACTCAAACCCCACCCAGAGCTACACTATTTTTTTCAACATATCTCAGGTGTCTACAGGCCCGAGGTAAGAAGTGGCTGGCCTTGCTACAATCTGAGACTTTTACAGGAAACCACAGATTTAGCACTGGTGTAAATACTGACTCTGCATGCTCTGAGGAAAATCTGCTTGCTTTACCCCAGTGACTCCATTGGTCCCCGCACCACCCAGATTGAGTAACACCTGAAGGCTTTTCCAGCTTTAGAGTCTAAGAGGCATCTGGCAGGCAGCCTTTGGCCTTGAGGTGCACTAGACCTTTAGCTAAGCCAATCCAGGCCTGGTATTGAGGGTAACTGACCTCAGCTCACAGTGTGGTCTCTCCCACTTGCCTTCAAATCCAGCACAGGCAGCAACTATCTGTGGAATGCTTTGTAGCTCCTACCAGGTAGCCACAAGCAATCAAAGGCAGCAACTGAACTTAGCCTACATGGGAGCCCCTCCCAAGGGGCCACAGGACCAAAATACCTGGAGACCGGAGTCAGACCACAACAGAGCAACTCCTGACTAGTCCCATAAGCACCTCACCCAAAGAGTGGTCTCAAAAGGTACATGAGACTTCTGGAATGAATCCCATTCTGTGGGGTCAGCCCCAACACAGCAGCTCGTACCATGTGGGCGTGGCTAACTCCCGCAACCAGTTGGCTCAAGAGTCAATTCCATCCACTGATATGCTAACAGCAATCAAGGCTTAGCTAGAACAGGAGAACACAAACAACCACACAAGGAACACACACAGAGCCCCCAGCACAGGTGATCAGGGAAACTGTGCCACTGGGCCACACAGGACGCCTACTACATAAAGCCACCTGGCTGAGGCTGGGAGACATAACAAATCTTCCTAATACATAGAAATGAACACAGAGAGACAACTAAAATGAGAAATCAAAGACACATGCTGCAAATGAAACAACAGGAGAGAACACCAGGAAAAATTTCTAAACGAAAGGGAGGCAAGCAACATATGAGAGATAGAGTTCAAAACACTGATTATAAGGATGTTTAATGACCTTAGAGGAAGAATGATGATCTCAGTAAGGACTTCAACAGAGATAAAGTAAGCATAATAAAGGACATAGAAACCATAAAAAAGAACCAGTCAGAAGCGAAGAATGCAATAACTGAAATGAAGAATGCACTAGAAGGATTCAACAGTAGATTGGATGAAACAGAAGATAGAATCAGTGAACTGGAAGACAAGTTAGCAGAAAACACCCAATCAGAATGACAAAAAGAAAAAAGAATTTTTAAAAATGAGGATATTTCAAGAGACTTCTGGGACAACAAGAAGCATAAAAATATTCTCATCATAGCAGTATCCAAAAGAGAAGAGAGAGAGCAAGGGATTGAGAATCTATTTGAAGAAATAATGACAGAATATTTCCCTAACCTGGCAAAGGAATTGGACATATAAGTCCAAGAAGCACAAAGAGACCCAAACAAGAGGAATTCAAACAGACCCACACCAAAACTCATTGTAATTAAAATGCCAAAAGTCAAAATCAGAGAGAGAATCTTAAAAGCAACAAGAGAAAGGCAGCTAGTTACTTATAAGGGTACCCCCATAAGATTGTCTGCTGATTTTTCAACAGAAAATTTGCAGGCCAGAAGAGACTGGAAAGAAATATTCAAAGTAATGAAAGACAGAACCTAAAACCAAGACTACTCTAACCAGCAAGGCTAACAATGAAAATGGAAGGTGAGATAAATAGCTTCCCAGACAGGAGAAAGCTTATGAAATTAATGACCAACAAGCCAGTAAATGTTAGAAATGTTAAAGGGTCTTCTGTAAAAATAAGAAGGAGGAAAAACCCATAAATATGAATAATAAAATGGCAATAACTATGTATCTATCAAAATCACTTTATAAGTAAATAGATTAAATGCTCCAATCAAAAGCCATAAAGTAGCTGAATGAATAAGAAAACAAGACCCATACATATGCTTTCTACAAGAGATCCATTTCAGATGAAATGACATGCACAGACTGAAAGTAAAGGGATATAAAAAGATAGTTCACACAAATGGTAATGAAAAAAAAAAAGCTGGGGTAGCAATACGTAGACAAAATAGGCTTTGAAATAAAGGCTATAAAAGAGACAAAGGACCCAGTAATTCCACTTCTGGGGATTTATCCAAAGAAATTCAAAACACTACTTCTAATGGACATATGCATTCATATGTTCATTGCAGCATTATTTACAATAGTCAAGATATGGAGGCAACTTGGGTGTCCATCAATGGATGAATGGATAAAAAGAGGTGGTATATATATACAATAGAATATTATTCAGCCATAAAAAATGAAATCTTGCCATCTGCTGCTCGGAGACACCAGGGACTTATAGGAGGACACTGAGTTGTCAAAGTGAGGACTGGAGACAAGGATCTCTCCCAGACAGCATTGCCAGTGGTATCCATTGTTCCTCTGTTGAGTCCTCCGCACACCCAGTGTGTGGACCCAGCGCCGCCATAGCTGACATGTCATCTAACTTGATAACAGAGGTCACACTGCCCAGAGGACTCCCTGAAACTCCACCTCCCCCAATTCGCGGCCCCACCCCAATCCAGCTGTGTCCTCATGAGTCAGGTGCTCCTTGCTGAGCAGAGCCAAGACACACTAATGGCAGCTGGCCTCGGTTTCTGGTGTGGTTTCTTGAGGCAACTATAAGCACAGCATCTGTGAATTGCTTGCTGAATCTTAACAGGTGGTCTAAGAGGGACACAGGCTAGGGCTAAATTTTGCCTGCAGCTTAACCCCTCTCAGGACTGTGCCTCTGGACACCTACTACACAAAGGCACGCTAATAAGGCCGGGAGACTTAGGGGCTTTGCTTAGAACATAGAAACATACAAGAAAGGCAACAAAATGGGAATACAAAGAAGCAGAAACCATATGAAAGAACAAAACAGAGATCCAGGAATAAAGGAATCAAACAATCTAACAGATGTGGAATTCAAAACACTGGTTATAATGATGCTCAATGAACTTAGGGGAAGTGTAGATGAATTCAATGAGAAATTTAACAAAGAAATAAAAAACATAAAAATGGAAATGGAAATTATAAGAGAGAGCCAGTAAAAAATGAAGAACACATTATCTGAGATGAAGAGTATACTAAATGGAATCAACAGAGTGGATAAAGAAGAGGATCAAATCACTGATATAGAGGATGGGGAAGCCAAGGACACTCAATCAGAATGACAAGAAAAAAGAAGCCAAGACTATAATAATAATTTAAGGACCCTAAAGGGCACTATTAAATGTAAAAATATCATGTCATGGGGATACCTGAAGGAAAACAAGATGTCGAAGAGCTATTTGAAGAAATAATGGTGGAAAACTTCCCTAAACTGGTGAAAGAAATAGTCTTGGTAATTTAGTTTCATTATGCCTACAACAAAAATAAAGCACTATCCATATTTTTCTCAATATGTCGAAGGTTTTAAATATATTTTCAAATAAAATTGGTATGGGGGAGCTTTTTTATAAAATGGGATCTAAATAAATGCCAGTAAACTATAGAGTCTGAGCATTGACAAAGGGGAATTTTAAATGACAAATTAGTATATCTTTAGCAACAAAGCAACATACAACTATGTATGACATAGTTTCATACATTTCACGGATAGCTCTTACTTAATTCTGAATCTGATTCTGCCATTTGGTTGGTGAAAATCTTTACTTCTCAGTTTTCCTCTGAGAGAAAAAAAGAATGAAAACTAATCCTAGAATAACATGGTAATTTGAGAACTCTTAAATTCTAAATTGTGTTATAAGCATACCCAGGTATTCATTTATCTTTTTGGAGGAAAATAAAGAGATGCTTTTACCATAGTCCCTGTGAGGTTATTTGCAAATATGCTTTGACACAGAGGTCTCAGAGCAAGGCAATAGGACAAATCTCAGGGTACCAGGAATTCCATCATTGGGTCAATACTTATTTTAGAGCACCCAAGAAATGAAATGCCACCAGGTTAACAGTGACGCAGTGACACATATATCCTACTCACAGGCTTAGGGACAAGAAGAACTAGAGTTGCAGAATTG
This sequence comes from Pteropus vampyrus, assembly GCF_000151845.1. Lineage (NCBI taxonomy): Eukaryota > Metazoa > Chordata > Mammalia > Chiroptera > Pteropodidae > Pteropus > Pteropus vampyrus. The sequence goes on from NW_011889675.1 coordinate 547,979, forward strand.
GCATGTGTACATAAAGCTGAGTAGGCTACTTTCAGCCAGACACTGAGAGATGACTTCCGTTCTACTACATTTGCTCATTAGCTGCTTATGTGGTCAATGTGAACAGTAAACTGAGCAATTTTTTTAAATTTATTAAATTTATTGGGATGACCTTGGTTAATAAAATTATATAGGTTTCAAGTATACAATTTGATAATGTATCATCTGTATATTGCATTGTCAGAAGGAGATTTGACTTTGGGTAGAGAACACATAATACAGAGGACCTTTCAATTGTAAATCAGATCATTTAAACCAATCCCCTGTTCAATCTTTTTAATGGGTTCTAATCACTTTTAGAATCAAATCTGATATCCTAATCATGGGCCAATTTAACTCTACATGTTTTTTATTATGTTCAACTCTATGACCTCATGTCTCACTGCTTTGAACAGCTTGTTCCAGCCACACACTTCTCCTTGCCATTTCTAGAACATGTCAAACTCATTCTCACCTCAGAACCTTTAGATTTACCACTCTCATAGTCCAGAATGCTCTTCCTTTGGACCTTCACATAACTTACTCCCCCACTACCTTAATGTCTTTACTCAAACATCACCACCTAAGAGTTGACTACCTGATATAAAATTCCCCCAGTCACTATATTGTCTCTTATCTTGAATTAATTTCCTTCTAATAATTATCACCAAGTGATGATAGTACATATTTATGGATTAATTATCTAATCCTCACAAGACTGCAAGTTCTGTGAGGGTACAGGGATTTGGGTTTATTTCTTATCTTTGAGGCTTAGAATAGAGACGGGCATAAAATGAGTACTCAGCTAATATTTGTTGAATGAATAGATGAATTGAAACAGATATTCATATAAAATCAACTTTTGTAGAAATTTGGCTTCCAGATTGTGCTAGACTTAAAATATTTCAAACAGTTAAATATATGAAAACCGAGTTTTTAAAGACTTCTGGAAAAGGTAACTCCCTAAGTGACCTTTGCCATTCCACAATTTAACTTAAATTGCTCACATTTCAATTTTGTCCTACATGTGGCCATTTAAGCTTTGGTTGTTCTTTAGTAGCAAGACATAGGGTTGGTATAACGATGATTATTGGTGTCAGAATATCCAGACACACTTATTCTGGCAAGGCTGGAGAAAGATTTAAATATCTTTTGTCCAGAAGAATCCCAGAAATAGAAGACATAATCATTCTTTTATTATCAATATGTATAGATTTTGATTTATTTATTTTTAATTAAGTTTATTTGGGTAACATTGGTTAATACAATTATAGAATTTTCAGGTATACATTATAACTCAACATCTGTATATTCTATTGTGTGTTTACCATCCAAAGTCCAGTTTCCTTCAGCTACCACATATTTGATTCCTTTTACCCACTTCACACTCCCCCTATCTCCCTATATTTGACTCCCTTTACCCCATCTACCTCTCCCCTCCTTCCCTACTGCCTATTACTCTTTTGAAAAATTTGACCCACAGAGATTGTTTATCTATTTAAACAAACTCAAGTCCCAACTTATTATCATCCTCACTTAGAAAGAACTACACAATTGCATACTCTTGTATCTGAAGCAACTTGTGCAACTTAGTAGGACACCCTCATACTGCTTATAGAGTATCTGTGATGGACTGAACTTATCCAAGCACTTACTCTGGAGCACCTTGGAGAGAAAGTTGACAGATTCTGTATGCTATGTGGGGCCATGGGGCAAAGATTTTATCTGCATCAATAAAACTCAACAGCTCAGCCGAGTATTGACAGTGACACCATTATAGGTTCCACTGTGTGCCTAAGTGAACAAATGTTTTCTGCATTATCTTATGTTACTCCCTTCTGGCATTCTATATTCTACTCTGGTCAAACTGGATACTCCCTTTTACTGATTGTGCCCTGTGTTTTTCTGTCTTAATAACTTTGCTTCTACAATTCTCCACCTTGAACTGTAGTTTTTTTTCATGTGTCTAACATAGCTATTCTAGTAAACTATAAGTCCATTCATTCACTCAAGTGCAACCTCGCATAAAAGAAGAAAAGAAAATAAGTAATCTAAAGATCAAAACAGGTTTTATTGCTAAAACTTGTAGTAGAAATACGGTAGTAGGAAGTTTTGATGTCAGATTGAGTTGCTGAGAGTCTTAGACTCACAGTCAAGTTCCAAGAGGTTCTGTCTCTAGTATTAGAGATCAAGGTGACTTAGTTATATCTAAATCTGGGTTAGCCAAAAACATAGTTCAACAAATAATTTTAACACTTGTATACAGAGTCAAAGAAGGCACACTTCCTGCCACAAGGAGTAAAAAAAACACATGAACCAGCAAATATGATAAATGGGACACATGATAAAATATATGTCTACAGTTAGGAACATGTCATATTGTTCCTCTTTACTTCCAACACAGTGTGTAACAATGTCTTGTACATAATAGATACTTAATGAAAATTTATGAAATTTATGGAATTCAATTTTCCAAAGTAGAAAGCACAGACAAATTATATCTTGATATACATATTCTTTGTTCAACAGATTTGCTATAGGGTATATGAAACATGGGAAGCTGTTAAACATTAATTTCAAGCGCTAGGTCAAAATGACATTGAAAAATCAGTCCAACATAGACCTTTGTGCAAACCTCTACACTAAAATGGAAATTGAAAAATAAGTTAATATGTACTTAAGATACAAAATGTCAAATAAAATATACACTATGTTAAGATGTCATCGCATCACCTAAACTGTATTTTTTCATCTCTAACATTTTCAAAAACCTTTAAAAAGTTTTCACAGATTAAAGGCAAATAGGAAATCTTTCACAATTCACAGTCATTTTTTTAAAGATTTTTATTAACATACAGCTAACATAAAATATTGTATTAGTTTCAAGTGTACACCATAGTTATTCAACATTTATGTACCTAAAGAAGTGATCACTATGATAAGTCCAACAACCATCTGACACTATACACTGTTATTACAATATTATTGACTATATTCCCTAGGCTGTACACCACATCCTCATGAGCTACTTGTTTTATACCTGGAAATTTGAACCTTTTATTCCACTTCACCATTTATTCTCATTCTTTTGATAATTTATTTATAGGAGACATTCAATATTATTTTATATTAGTTTTAGGTGTACGGCATAGTGGTTAGACATTTATATAATTTACAAAGTGGTGCCCCAGACTAGTCTAGTACTCACCAGGCCCTATACATAGTTATTATCATATTATTGACTATATTCCCTATGCTTATGTTACACCCCCATGACTATTTCAGAACTACCAATTAGTACTTAATTCCTTTACCTTTTTAACCATGCTCCCTAACTCCCCTCCCATTTGGCAACCATCAGCTTGATCCCTGCACCTATAAGTCTGCTTATTTTGTTCTTTAGATTCCACATATTAGTGAAATCAAATGGTATTTGTCTTTCTGTGTCTGACTTATTTCACTTAGTGTAATACCTTCCAAGATTATCCATACTGTTGCAAATAGTAAAATTTCATTTTTTATGGCCAAGTAATATTCCATTGTATATATGTACCACCTCTTCTTTATTTAATCGTCTATTGATGGACACATAAGTTGCTTCCATATCTTGGCCATTGTAAATAATTCTGCAATAAACATAGGGGTGCATATATCTTTCTCAATTAGTGTTTTGGTTTTCTTCAGATAAATACCCAGAAGTGGAATTGCTGGGTCATAAGGTAGTTCTATGTTTACTTTTTTAAGGAACCTCCAGACTGTTTTCCCATAGTGGCTGCACTAATTTGAAATCTCACCAATAGTGCATGACAGTCCCCTTTTCTCCACATTCTTACCACACATGTTTTTTGATTTATTGATGAAATCTATCCTGACAGGTGTGAGATATCTCATTGTGTTGTTTTAATATATGTTTGTCTGATGAGTAGTGTTGTTGAGCATCTTTTCATGTTTATTGTATATCTGTATGTCCTCTTTGGAGACATGCTTATTTAGGTCCTCTGTCCATTTTTTAATTGGACTGTTTACTTTTTGTTATTGAATTGTATGAGTTCTTTATAATTTTGGATATTAATCCCTTATTGGATTTATTATTGGCAAAATTTTCTCCCATTCAGCAGGTTTTTTTTTTCATTTTCTTAATGGTTTCCTTTGCTGTGCAAAAAAAACTTTAGTTTGATGTAGTCTCATTTGTTTATATTTTCATCTGTCTCCCTGACCTAAGAAGGTACATCAGAAAAAAATATTACTAAGAGCAATGTGAGAGAGTTTACTACCTAAGTTTTCTTATAGGAGTTTTATGGTTTTAAGCTTTACATTTAAGTCTTTAATACATTTCAAGTTTATTCCTGTATATGGTTTAAGAATGTAGTCTACATTCATTTTCATTTTTTTCTTTACTTTTTTATATTTTTAATTAAAAATTATTGGGATGGCATTAATCAACAAAATTCAATAAGTTTCAAGTGCACTATTCAACAGTATGTCATATAAATATTGCATTGTATGTTTACCACCTATAGTTAGATATCCTTCCATCATGAAATGTTTGACTCTTTTTACCCTTATCTACCTTTCTCCTTTCACCTTTCCTTCTGGGAACCACTAATCACTGTCCATGTCCAAGGGTCTCTTAATTGCTTTTAAATTTATATCCCACATATGAGTGATATCATATGGTTTTCAACTTTTTCTCTCTGACTTATTTCGCTTAGCATGATTATCTCAAGACCCATCCAAGTTGTTGCAAAGGGCAGTATTTCATCTCTTCCTATAGCTGAGTATTCCATTGTATATAGGTACCACAGCTTCTTTATCCAATCATCTATCATAGGACACTTCACTTGCTTCCATTCCTGGCCACCTTGAATAATGCTGCTATGAACATCGCTGTGCATATGTCTATTCAAATAAATATTTTCAAGTCTTTAGGGTAAATACAGCATAGAGGGATTGCTGGATCATGTAATAGCTCAATTCTTAGAGGAAAGTCTATACTGATTTCCATAGTGGTTGTTCCAACTGACAGTGCATGAAGGTTCCCTTTTCTCCACATCCTCTCCAACACTCCTTATTACTTGTCCTTTTGATAATAGCCATTCTTACAGGTGTGAGATGGTATCTCACTGTGATTTCGATTTGCATTTGTCTAATAGCTATTGCAGTAGAGTACCATTTCATATGCTTATTGGCTGTTCTTAAGTATTCTTTGGAGAAGTGTCAGTTCGGGATCTCTACATATTTCTAATTAAATTATTTGCTTTTATTTTGTTGTTGTTATTGATGTATAAGGTTTTTTGTTTTTTGTTTTTGGGGGGGGTTGTATATTTTGGATATTAGACTCTTAACAGAGGCTCTGTTAGCAAATATATTCTACCATTTGGATGGTTGCTTCTTTGCCTTGTTGACAGTTTCTTTTGCTGTGCAGAAGCTTTTTAGTTTGATATAGTCCTATTCATTTATTTGTGCTTTCATTTCTCTTGCCTATGAGGTCAAATTCATAAAATCCACTCTAAGTACAAGGTCCATGAGTTTAGTAACTATGTTTTCTTCTATGCAATTTTTTCTTTCAGGTCTTATATTCAGGACCTTGATCCATTTTAACTTAATTTTGGTGTGTAATGAAAGACAACATTCTAGTTCCATTCTTTTGCAAATGACGTTCCACATTACCTGCACCATATATTGAAGAGGCTTTTTTTTCTCCATTGTATGCTTTTGGTTTCATCATTGAAAATTATTTGCCCATATATGTGGGGGTTTATTTCTGGATTCTCAATTCTTTCCACTGGTCTGTTTTACTGCCAATACCATGACGTTTTGATTATTGTCACTTTACATTATAATTTGAAATTGGGAGAGTGATGCCTCCAGCCTTCTTCTTTCCCCCAGGATTCCTTTGGCTACTCAGGACTTTTGCGTTCCCATACAAATACGCTGATTTTTTCTCCTATTTCTTTAAAAAGTGCCAATGGGATTTTGATGGGGATTGCATTGAATCTATATAATGCTTTAGGTAATAAGGTCATTTTAACTATGTTCATTCTTCCTATACAAAAACACAACACAAGGAATCCACATAGGAAACGAAAAAGTCAAACTGTCACTATTTGCAGATGGCATGATTCTCTATATAGAAAACTCTAAAGTGTCCACAAGAACACTACTAGAAACAACAAGCAAATACAGCAAAGTTTCTGGATACAAAATCAACATTCAAAAATCCATAGCATTCCTATACTATAATAATGAAGTGTCAGAAAAAGAAATGAAAAAAAAATTCCTTTTGCAATTAATACAAAACAATAAAATACCTAGGAATAAATTTAACGAAACATATGAAGGACCTATATAATGAAAACTACAAAATCTTGTTAAAAGAAATTGAAGAAGATTAAAAGTAATGGAAAGATATTCCATGTTCTCTTAGGTTCCCTACTACGATAGTGTTTTGGGCTGTTTCTCCCTTTAGTTCTGATTGTAATTGCTTTACATATTTTGGGGCCTCTTGAATGGGAGCAAAGATATTAATAAGTGTTATGTCTTCTTGATGCGTGATTCTCTTTATCATTATGAAGCATCCCTCAGCATCTTTCTTTACCTGTTTTATTTTGAAGTCTCTTTTATCTGACATTAGTACCACTACTCCAGCTTTTCTCAGAATACCATTGCTTGGAATATCATTTTCTACTCTTTCACTTTGAGTCAATATTTGTCTTTGGAGCTGAGATGTGTCTCCTGGAAGCAGCATATGCTTTGGTTTTGATTTTTGATTCGTTCTGCAACTCTGTGCTTTTTTATTGGTGAGTTCAATCCATTTATATTTAGGGTGATTATTGAAATATGAGGTCTTCTTATCTTTTATCTTTTGCTTTCTGATAGCTCGTTGTTTCCATTACTTCCTTGCCCTTCTTTTTCTGTTTTCTTTATTTTGGTTGGTTTTTGTGGGTTTTGCCTCTGGTCCTTCTTGTTTTATGTTATATGCTTCAGTTCTGAATCTTTGTTGTTTGATTACCATTACGAATAAGTAAAGGATAGTT